>NW_026652276.1:35218721-35241877 GCF_009828535.3 Hylobates moloch | reverse complement strand
AAAGTTTTTAACTTCTTTGCTATTGTTTTGAATTTCCTCTCGTAGCTCAGAGTAGTTTGATCGTCTGAAGCCTTCTTCTCTCAACTCATCAAAGTCATCCTCCATCCAGCTTTGTTCCGTTGCTGGTGAGGAACTGCGTTCCTTTGGAGGAGGAGAGGTGCTCTGTTTTTTAGAGTTTCCAGTTTTTCTGCTCTGTTTTTTCCCCATCTTTGTGGTTTTATCTACTTTTTGTCTTTGATGATGGTGATGTACAGATGGGTTTTTGGTGTTGATGCCCTTTCTGTTTGTTAGTTTTCCTTCTACCAGACAGGACCCTCAGCTGCAGGTCTGTTGGAGTTTACTAGAGGTCCACTCCAGACTCTGTTTGGCTGGGTGTCAGCAGCGGTGGCTGCAGAACAGCGGATTTTCGTGAGACCACAAATTCAGCTGTCTGATAGTTCCTCTGAAAGTTTTGTCTCAGAGGAGTACCCGGTTGAATGAGGTGTCAGTCTGACCCTACTGGGGGGGTGCCTCCCAGTTAGGCTGCTCAGGGGTGAGGGACCCACTTTAGGAGGCAGTCTGTCTGTTCTCAGATCTCCAGCTGCGTGCTGGGAGAACCACTACTCTCTTCAAAGCTGTCAGTCAGACAGGGACCTTTAAGTCTGTGGAGGTTCTTGCTGAGTTTTTGTTTGTCTGTGCCCTGCCCCCAGAGGTGGAGCCTACAGAGGCAGGCAGGCCTCCTTGAGCTGTGGTGGGCTCCACCCAGTTCGAGCTTCCTGGCTGCTTTGTTTACCTAAGCAAGCCTGGGCAATGGCGGGCGCCCCTCCCCCAACCTCGCTGCTGCCTTGCAGCTTGATCTCAGACTGCTGTGCTAGCAATCAGCGAGACTCCGTGGGCATAGGACCCTCCGAGCCAGGTGCGGGACACAATCTCCTAGTGTGCCGTTTTCCAGGCCCATTGGAAAAGCGCAGTATTAGGATGGGACTGACCCGATATTCCAGGTGCCGTCTGTTTCCCCTTTCTTTGACTAGGAAAGGGAACTCCCTGACCCCTTGCGCTTCCCGAGTGAGGCAATGCCTCGCCCTGCTTCGGCTCGCGCACAGTGCGCTTCACCGACTGTCCTGCACCCGCTGTTAGGCACTCCCTAGTGAGATGAAACCAGTACCTCAAGCAGAAATGCAGAAATCACCCGTCTTCTGTGTCGCTGGGGCTGGGAGCTGGAGACCGGAGCTGTTCCTATTCGGCCATCTTGGCTCCACCCCGGCACATTTCTTCTATACCTAATTTGTTGAGAGCCCTTATCATAAAGGTTGTTGAATTTCATCAGATGGTTTTTCTGCATCTAATTAGATGATCGTATGATTTTTCTCCTTTATTCTGTTAATGTGGTGTATCTCATTAATTGACTTGCATATACTGAACCGTCTTTGCATCCCAGGGATAAATCCCTTTTTATTCATGGTGTATGATCCTTCTAATGCTAATATTTTGTTGAGGATTTTTACATCTGTGTTCATCAGGGATATTGGCCTGTAGCTTTCTTGTGTGATAATGCATGTGTCTGGCTTTGGTATCAGGGTAATGCTGGCCTCATAAAATGAGTTCTTTGTCTTCAGGTGTTTGGAAAAGTTTAAGCACATTAGAAGTATTGTTAATTCTTCTCACAATGTTTGGTAGAATTCAGCAATGAAGCCATCTAGTCCTGGCCTTTTTCATTGTTGGGAAGTTTTTGATTACTGATTAAATTTCCTTATTCATTATTGGTTTGTTTAGATTTTCTATTTCTTTATGATTCAGTCTTGGTAGGTTGTATTTTTCTAGGAATTTATTCATTTCTTCTTGATTATCCAATTTGTTGGCATACAGTTGTTCGTGATAGTCTCTTATAAGCCTTTTTTATTTCTGTGGCATTGGTTTTTATTTCTAGTTATAATGTCTTGTTCATCTCTTAGTTATTTGAGTCTTTCTTTTTTTGTCAGTCTAGCTAAAGGTGTGTCAATTTTGTTCATCTTTTCATAAAACCAAGTCTTCGTTTTGTTGGTTTTTTCTACTATTTTATTTATTTCTGTTCTAATCTTCATTATTTCCTTCCTTCTGCTAACTTTGGGCCTAGTTTATTTGTCTTATTTCAGTTTTTTGAGGTGTAAATTTAGGTTTTTTATTTGATAGCTTTCTTGTTTTTAAGATAGGTGTTTATTGCTCTAAGTTTTCTTGTTAGTACTGCTTTTTCTGCATCCCATAATTTTGGGTATGTTGTGTTTTCAATTTTATTTGTCTTGAAATATTTTCTAATTTCCCTTTTGATTTCTTCTTTAACCTATTGGTTGTTCAAGAGTGTGTTGTTTAATTTCCACATATTTGTGAATTTTCTAGTTTTCCCTCTGTTGATTTCTAATTGTATTTCTTTGTGATCCGAAAGGATACTTGGTCTGATTTCAGTTTTCCTAAATCTGTTATGACTTATTTTGTGACCTAACATATAGTCTGTCCTTGAGAATGATCTATGTGCACTTGAGGAAAGTAAGTGTTCTGGTGCTGTTGGCTGGAATGTTCTGTATGTGTCTGTTACATCCATTTCATCTGTAGCAGGGGTCCCCAGCCCCCAGGCCATGGACTGGTACCAGTCCGTGGCCTGTTAGGAACTGGGCCGCACAGCAGGAGGTGAGTGGCAGGCGAGCATTACTGCCTGAGCTCTGTCAGATCAGCCATGGCATTAGGTTCTCATAGGAGCGTGAACCCTATTGTGAACTGTGCATGTGAAGGCTCTAGGTTGCATGCTCCTTATGAGAGTCTAATGCCTTACGAAACACCCCCCATCCCCAGTCTGGAAAAATTGTCTTCCATGAAACCAGTGCCAAAAAGGTTGGGGACCACTGATCTATAGTGTTCTTCAAGTCCTTTGTTTTCTTACTGATTTTGGTCTGGATGTTCTATAAATTATTGAAAGTGGGGTTATTGAAGTCTCCCTATTATTGTATCATCTATTTTTCCCTTCAGATCTGTTATGTCTTCCTGATGAATTGGCCCTTTTATCATTATGTAATGACCTTGTTTGTCCTTGTGACAATTTTTAACTTAAAAGTGTATTTTGTCTGATGTAAGTATGGCTACCTCTGCTCTCTTTTGGTTACCATTTGCATGGAATGTCTTTATCCGTTTCTTCACTATCAAACTATGTGTATGTCCTTAAATCTAAAGCGAGTATCTTGTAGACAAGTTATAGGTTGGTCTTTTTTTTTAATCCATTCAGCCATTTTGTGTCTTTTAATTGGGGAATGTATTAGTCTATTCTCACATTGCTATACTACCTAAGACTGTGTAATTTATAAAGAAAAGAGGTTTAATTGACCAACAGTTCCACATGACTGGGGAGGCCTCAGGAGACTTACAATTATGGCGGAAGGCAAAGGGGAAGCAGTCACCTTCACAAAGTAACAGAAGAGAGCAAGAGAAAGGGCAAGGAAGTGCTACACTTTAAGCCATCAGCTCTTACTATTACGAGAACTCCCTCACTATTACGAGAACAGCATGGGGGAAACGGCCCCCATGATCCAATCACCTTCCAACAGGTCTCTCCCTCAATACATGGGGATTCAAATTTGAGACGAGATTTGGGTGGGGATACAGAGCCAAACCATATCAGGGAGTTTAATCCACTTAATGTTTAGAATAACTATTGATAGAGAAGGACTTACTGTTGCCATTTTGTTGTTTTCTGTCTTACAGTTTTATCTTCTATCTTTTCCTTTCTTTTTATCTTCCTTTGTGACTTGTTGATTCTTTTGTGAGATGTTTCAATTCCTTTCTCTTTTTGTTTTGTGTAGTCTCTAAAGGTATTTCATTTGTGGTTATCATGGGTCTTACATAAAACATCTTATTGTTTTAACAGTCTATTTTAAGCTGAAAACAACTTCCATTGCATACAAAAGCTGTACACTTGTCTCCCCATACTTTGTTATTGATGTGACAGTTTACATCTTTTTATATTGTATATCCATTAGCAAATTTTTATAGTTACAGTTATTCTTAATAGTTTTTTTAGCATTTATACTAGAACTAAAGCACACCACTATTACAGTATTACCATATCCTATATTTGTTTATGTACCTTTACTAGTGAGTTTTATACTTTGCTGTGTTTTCACATTGATGTTTTGTGTTTTTTCATTTCACCTGTCTTTAGCATTTAGTGTAAGAAAAGACTAGTGATGACAATTTTCCTTGGCTTTCATTTGTCTGGGAGTCTTGATGTACATTTTTGAAAGACGGTTTTGCCAAGTATAGGATTATTGGTTGGCAATTTTTCTTTCAGCACTTTGAATACATTATCCCAGTCCCTTCTCTGGCCTGCAAAGTTTCTGCTAAGAAGTTCACTGCTAGTCTGTTGGAGGCTCCCTTGTACATGAATAGTTGCTTTTCATCCTTGTGGGAGAAATGAGTTGCTTTTAAAGTTCTTTTTGTTTTTGAATTTTGACAGTTTGATTACAGTGTATCTTAATGTATATTTCTTTGGATTCATCTTATTTGGGGTCCTTTGAGTTTTATGAATCTGGATGTCCATTACTCTTTCTAGATTTGTGAAGTTTTCAGCCACTATTTCCTTAAATAAGCTTTCAGCTCCTTTTTTTCTTCTCCTGAGACACCCATAGTGCACACATTGGTTTGCTTGTTGGTGTCCTGTAAGTGTCGTAGGCTTTCTTAACTCTTCTTTCTTTATTCTTTTTCCTTTTTGGACTGGGTAATTTCACATGACCTGCTTCAAGTTCTCTGATTCTCTTTTGCTTGCTGAAGTGTGCTGGTATGGCTGTCTAGTCAATTTTTCAGTTTAGTTATTATATTCTTTAGCTCCAGAATTTCTGTTGAGTTCTTTCTATAGTTTATCATTTCTTTGTTGATATTCTTATTTTGCTCATGTATCATTTTCCTAATCTCATTTACTTTTCTGTGTTCTTATAAGACAATTATTTTTAGTTCTTTGTTGGGCAGTTCATAGATCTTCATCTCTTTAATGTTGATTACTGGACATTTATTTTGGTACTTTGATTGTGTTACACTTCCCTGATGCTTTTTCTTCCTTGTAGCTTTGCATTGGTGTCTGCGCAATTGAAGAAACAGTCTCCTCTCCCTGTTTTTACAGACTGGCTTTGACAGGGAAAGACTCTCGTTAATCAGTTTAGCTAGAGATTCTGGGGGCCTCTTAAACTTTTTCTATAAATTTTTTTTTTTTTTTTTTTTTTTGAGACGGAGTTTTAATCTTTGTTGCCCAGGCTGGAGTGCAGTGGCGCGATCTCGGCTTACTGCAACCTCCGCCTCCCGGGTTCAAGCGATTCTCCTGTCTCAGCCTCCCAAGTAGGTGGGATTACAGGCACATGCCACCATGCTCAGCTAATTTTTGTAGTTTTAGTAGAGACAGGGTTTCGCCATGTTGGCCAGGCTGGTTTCCAACTCCTGACCTCAGGTGATCCACCCACCTTGGCCTCCCAAAGTGCTGGGATTACAGGCATGAGCCACCATGCCTGGCCTGAATGTGTTTATGGATTTCTAAGTAGAGGGATTTACTGGTTTCTTTTTCTTAATTTCCTTTTTTTTTTTTCCGGTACCGGGGAATATCTTGCTCCCTCTGGTGTCTGACTGCTGTACTACAGTCAGGGACATAGATGCTCCACTCCTTTCTCTCCTTCGCTGTAGAGAAGCCTTGAGTTGTGCTGTCTGCTGTAAGCCACTGACCCCTTTTTTTCCTTCCTAACTGCTCCCAGGCATTCAGACTATGCTGGTTTCATCCGCTCTCTTTGTGAGGTGAGACAGAAACCAGCTCCTTGGACAGCTTACCAAAAGGCTAGGATGTTGAAGACATGCTCCACTCCTCATTTCCTCCTGAGGCTGAATCCTCAGGTTGTGTACCTTCTCTCAATCTCTCAGAGCTGTGCTGAGTGCAGGAAGCTGTCCACCCCTTTTCCTTTGTTCTTAACTGCCCTCAGGCATCTGAACCCTGCTGGTTTTGTTAGTATTCCATGTGAGTTGAGACAGAATCAGCCCCTAGGGCACCTCAGTGAAAAGCCGGATGTTGGATGCACACTCTACTGTCTCCCTCCAAGGGAGAAGTCCTAGGCCAAAGTGATCTTGGTGCTGAGCTATGCCGGCTTTGGGGAGGGGCTGACCTGGGTAAAATGTTCTTGCCTGTTTCAGTGCAACTCTTCTTGGTTTTGTTCTTATCTGGAGTATGACAATATCTTAATTGGTTTATGGACTTTTCATAAAGGTATTTTTGTCTATATGTCCTTGTTAAATCAGTGTTTCTGAGAAGCTGTGAGAACTGGACCTTCTTCTAGTTCAGTTTTGACCTTAACTATTCATTTGGTCTCAGGCTACTGCTTTCCATTCTTTTAATTTTAACCACAGCCATGCATTTCTACTGTTAAATACAGTAATTCCTCAAATGTGCCAGCTTCTTTTATACCTCTGCTTTCTACCCAGAACATCTTTTCTTACTCTTTGGATCAGTCAGGGTTCATTAAAAATCATAAAAACATATAAAATGTCATTTGTTAAAACAGTGATTAAAAGCGTGGACTCTAGAGCTAGATTGCTTAGGTTTGAGTTTCAGCATTGCCATTTGTTAGCTGCTTGACTTTTGGCAAATTACTTATCTGTGCCTCAGTTTATTCACTTATTAAAATGGAGATGAGCTATGTCTAATCTCATTGGGTTATTAGGATTAAATGAGTTAATCTATGTCAAGTTCTTATGACAATGCCCAGCACATGGTAATTTTTAGATTTGAAAAAAATTGGAGCGTAGGTCACAGAGGCCTTGGGGGAACAAACTAGGGCAGTTGTGAAGGTCTCAGTGGCAAGATGCACAGGCCATCTGTTTGCCATCAAATGACTTGACTCCAGCTGCTAGCTTTCCTTTTAGTTTTCCTTCCAGATTTAGCTTTCTAAAAGAGAACATCTGATTGACTGAGTTTGGGTCAAATTCCCATCCCTTAAGGGCAGTTAATCAATTAAGTGGTGTCAGGCCAACTAAAAAGCAACTTCCCACTGTACTGTCCACTGAATGGACAGACTCAGCTCATACTGCATTTTCTGTGTCTTCCCTAATTGTCACCATCAGGGTCGCTGTGCTTGTCATGTCTTACCCAATCTCTGGTGAAGCCTTGTTGTCAAATGTCCTCCTAGGACATCCTTGTTGTCAAGGCTCCACCAGAGATTGGGTAAGACATGACAAGTTGTGTCACATCATTTGTGTGTCAATAAGTCTGTCTCTGCTCTTCAGTTGGTAAGCTCTCCAGAGTCAGACCCAGCTGCCTGTTTTTCTGAACTTAGTACAGGACCTGCCAAAGAGTAGACATTTAATAAAGGTTGAAAAATATCTCCCAAATTCAATCTTCCTTTACTCCCCTGGCTTGATTTTCTTCTGAGGCTGGCTCCCATTGATGCCTTGTACTTTCTAGACAAATAATATCAAGCTAAGTGGTAATTAAAACGCCAGAAACAGCCCCAGAGGGATTAAGAGAGTAAGTACTGGGCAGGTAAGAGTTTTTCAGGTGACTCTAGGCAACCTGAGAGATAACTCGTTCCAACAAAATTGTTATGTTGGAAATAGAGGGGGGATAACAAAGGTAACAAAGGCTAAGAGGACATTTAATAAAATGGCAGTAGTAGAATTAGTACAGGAGGAGAATCATGAATGTTGTCTTTTTGTCTGTCTATTCTGCTTTCATTTAACTTGGTGGTTTTCAAACAGGGATGATTTTGCCTCCCAGGGGACATTTGGCAATGTATGGAGATGGTTTTTAGTTGTCACAACAGGAGGGAGGTCTGTGCTACTAGCCTCTAGTGGATGGAGGCCAGGCGTGCCGCTAACATCCTACTATGCACAAGATAGCCCCTCACAATAAGGAATTATCCAGCCCCAGATGTTAGTAGTTCTGAAATTGAGAAACTCTTACCTAATTCTAAGCCTCACACCTCAACATTTCTCCAAAGGAGAAGTAGGGGCAATATGGCAGATATAGCAAGATTAATTAGTCATCATTTCCTGAATGCCCATGAATGTACAGTTGCCTGGATTTGGTATTTTGAGGGCTATAAAAAAAGAAGTTTGTATTCCCTGTTCTTCCTAGACCATTTATGAAAACAACTCTCTTGTATATCCAGAGGAAGGCAGTACATGGTAGGCGCCAAGTAAGTGCTTTATGGAGGAAGGAGAAAGGAAGATGGCAACTTAGGCTGGAGTAGCAAAGGTTTTGGAAGCAGAATAACTCAAAGTATTTGGGAAGAGAGTTGACTAGAAGAGATGGTTAGATAGGAGAGTGGTAGGAATTCTGGCTTAGCTTATTGTATATCCACATGCTATACATTAATCATTATTTCATTTATGATGGCCCATGGGGGAGAGAGTGTGTTAAATCCAGAGTATCTTGCTGCGCTTCGAACCCAAGGCACAAATAGGTAACGTTTAAGCTCTGTTGTTTTGGTTCTTTGGTTTCTTCTCTTCTTGATCTGTATTTACCATCTTATGGATAATCCCACATTTGCATCTGTGGTCATTAGTGTGCTCCTTAACTCCAGACCTGAGTCTCTGTGGGTTGCATATGGTCACTGCACATCCAGAAGTGTCTCAAGTTCAGTAATTCTGGAAGTCAGTTCATTTTTCTTGACTCATCCTTTTCCAATGACAAGTTCCTCCTCCTGTCTTCCTCATCAAAGTTTATTTGTTTGTTTAGTCAGCATTTGCCAAGCACCTGGACATTTGGGAGAAAGATGAATAAGACAGTCATTCTTGCCAGAGGATTCTGTGTAATGGGTAAGGTAGATACGTAAATTGGCAATTAAATATAGCATGAAAATTCGAGTGATCTAGCATATTAGTCTGTTTTCACACAGCTGATAAAGACATACCCGAGACTGGGCAATTTACAAAAGAAAGAGGTTTAATGGACTCACAGTTCCACGTGGCTGGGGAGGCCCCACAATCATGGCGGAAGGTGAAAGGCACATCTCACAGGGCAGTAGACAAGAGAGAGAGCCAAGCAAAAGGGGTTTCCCCTTATAAAACTATCAGATCTCGTGAGACTTATTGACTACCACAAGAAGAGTATGGGGGAAACCACCCCCATGATTCGGCTATCTACCACTGGGTCCCTCACAACACAAGGGAATTACAGGAGCTACAATTCAAAATGAGATTTGGGTGGGGACATAGCCAAACCATATCATCTAGGATATTTGGAAATAGAGGAGGGATGTATCAGGATGCCAGCCTGGTGAAGAGGAGGGTCAGGGGTATCAGGCAGTGTCGCCTGGAGGGGTTGGTATCTGAGCTGATCTTAAAAGATGGAGAGATGGGGGTTTACCATGGAAAGATAAGCAGGAAAGAACATTCCAAGTGAAAGGCCCTCTATATGCAAGACCTGGAGGAAAGAAACAGCAGAGCACGTGCAGGGAACCGCACGCAGTTTGGGCTGCTGAAGCATGAGGTACAGGGTGAGGAGTGGGGCAAGAGAAGACCAGAGGGGGGATCATTACCCAGGCTCCCAACTTCCTTGTCCACACCATCCCCTGCCCCCGCATCCCACTGCATGTTCCAAAAGCAATCAGTTACTAATTTCAGAAGTGCTGGCTTGCTGTTGTGTGTATGATCTGTTATATTCCTCCCATTTCATCATAATTCCTATAGTTTTCCTGGCCTTATCACAGCCCTTCCTCCTCCCCAACACTTCTTCCCCTACCCATGGACCTCTCAGTTGATTTCAGTCTCATTGTTAACAAGGGCATGCGTCCAGGCATATTTGCCCCGGCTGTTAAGAAACACTCCTCTGTACCTTCATCTCACCAGTTATTCACTATCAGGCAAGTAGCATGCGCTTTCAGGGCTCTGCTCAAATCTTCTTCCCTTATTCCATCTTTTCCACCTATTCAAATTCTCCTCCCAAAAGCTTCTGTTTATTTTCTTTCCTCTGCGAGATCACAGTACTTTGCATGTATTTCTTTTCTTATATAACTATATGTATCATATGCCCTGAGAGTCAGATTGACATGTGTTCAAAGGGTATCTACCATTTATTAGTGGTGTCACTCTGGGCAAGCGACTGCCCCTGATTTTTATCTTTTCTGTCTTCATTTGTGCTTAACTACATTATACTGTGTAACATTAGCTCTGGGTGGTAGGATTAGGCTTGCAGTTCTTTTAACCCATAGTATTGATAACTAGATAATTTTAGTTGGTTATAAAACTGTAGTGGTGGTCCAGGCATTATAGAAAATCTAGCATAATTATGAAAAGGTTCTGGAGCCTGACACCTTATGTTCTAATACTGCCTTTGCTACCTCCTTGTCTGTGTGTTCTTAGACAAGTTACTCAACCTCTAAGCCTGTTTACCCATTTTTTTAAATGAGGAGAATAATAGTAATACTCATAGAGTTTTTTAGTGTGAGTTAAATGAGTTAAAGTCTATAAAATGTTTGTCTTGTGCAAGACATATAGCAATAGCCAACATTTCTTGAATGTATACACTTATTATGAGATAACCAACTGTCCAGAACGATGTGTGGATACTTAACTTGCAAGCCTGATTTTCTTATGTCTTTTCTTTGGAATCGTTAAAGATATCGGCCTTCTGTATATGTTGGGAAACTGACTTTTCTTTGTTCCCCAGACAGTTCCTGGAAGTTATGGCTAGTGCTCTGACTGGTTATCTTCACTCTGTTTCTTCTGAAAACTTATTGGATGCAGTGTATTCATTTTGCTTGATGAATTACTTTCCCCTGGCTCCTTTGAATCAGCTTCTGCAAAAAGACGTCATCAGTGAGCTGCTGACATCAGGTAGGATGTTAGTGCAGAATTGTCACCAATTCTGCACTACCACTAGCTACCATATGACTCTGAATGGGGTCTTAGTTGGAGCAGCGTTAGTTGAAATTTGCAGAGCAGGTGTTGCTGTGGAAAGGGCTGATAACGGTGAAGTCAAAGGATAGTGCTTCAAAGCAGCAAACCTGCAGACCCTTCTTTAATGACAAGTTCTACATGTAGAAAAAAATAATAAGGAATGCATCATTATTCCTTTTATTTACACTCTATCCTTCTATACAAAGGCTAACTGTTCAGGTTGTTCTTTATGCTTCGATCAGAGCTGTTTTAATTCCTAATTCTTACTTATCACATTTGAAGCCAACCTTAGTCAACTTTTGCAGCTGTAAACACTTGGTCGCTCCTGGCCTGTGATGAGGGAACACCTGTTAGATCAAGAACCCAAATAGCCACCAAATTAATTAGTTCATTTACTCTTGGAACCAAATTAACTGTTGACTTTTAGTCTTTAATATTAAATAAGGTAAAGCAATATCCAGGTAGATGTTCAAAATTTGAAGATGTGTCTGAGAATAGAGTAGTTCAGAATTAAAACATAAATAAATAAATGTTATAAAATCCCGAAGTTAAGTTGTAGAGAGTCGGTCAATAGCACGTGCTGATTTTTCAGGCAGTGTAATAATGGAGAAACAGCCTTGAACCTCGAAAACCCGGATTCTAATTCCAACTTTGCCTTAATTACGAGGCTTTTTAACATTCCTGGGCATTTCCTTATCTATAAATTGAGGAGTTTAGACTAAATGACCTCTAAAGATATTTGAAGCCTTAAAACATTATCAAGTGCAGGGCTTTGATTTAGACCCTGTGGAAACCAGGGAGACAGAGAGAGTCCTTGTGATAAGAAAGAGATAATTAGAAATACAAGTGCATTTATATATATATTTATTATTTTATATCTATTACTAAATATGTATTAATATCGTTTTTTAATGTTGCATTTATTTCTTCTTAATGAAATACTCTCTTTTTTATCTTTTAGATGACAAGAATGCTTACAAGCTGCATATTTTGGATACTTGTCTAAAACTTGATGATACTGTTTATCTGAAGGACATAGCCTTGTTACTCCCACAGCCGCCGCGGGAGCTGCCACCGTCACATCCAAATGCAAAGGTGGCAGAGGTGCTGAGCAGCCTTCTGGGAGGTGAAGGACACTTCTCAAAGGCTGTGCACTTGCCACACAACTATCATATTGGTATGGGACATTATATTATTTCCTTTCATTTTATTGTATTTACTTTCCTTTTCTGACAAAAAAAATAGGTATTTGCGGCAGCAGTTTAGTGTAGTGCAGCACTGCCTCTGGAACTGGCCTGATTCTTGCCTCATAAAATTCTTGTGACCAATAAATGAAATTCTACACATTTTTATGTGTCTAAAATCCTAAGACTAGTATCTGACACATGGTTAGCTCTCAATATATTTTAGCTACTGCTATTATTGGTAGTACTATTAAACATTTTGAAACAGAAAATCACTTGGGGCTGGTCACGGTGGCACACGCCTGTAATCCTAGCATGTGGAGAGGCCAAGGCAGGCAGATCACTGGAGCTCAGGAGTTCAAGACCAGCCCGACCAACATGGTAAAATCCTGTCTCTACCAAAAAAATACAAAAATTAGATGGGCGTGATGGCATGCCCCTGTTGTCCCAGCTACTCAGGAGGGTGGGGTGGAAGGATTGCTTGAACCTGGGAAGTTGCTGCAGTGAGCTGAGATCACACTACTGCACTCCAGCCTGGATGACAGAGTGAGACCGCATCTCAAAAAAAAAAAAGGAAAAGAAAAGAAAAAGAAAGTCACTTGGAGCAATGTTTGAAAAATTAGTATCAATTCTTTCCTTTCAGATTTTGAAATCAGAATGGACACTAACAGGAATCAAGTGCTACCACTTTCTGATGTGGATACAACTTCTGCTACAGATATTCAAAGGTTGCTTACATATATTTCATTTGCTGGGCTTTCTAAATTAAAATCCTAATTCTAAAAGACTTCATATTAAATAGCAGTAGTAAGTCTAAGACTTGATGTTTGTATGGAGCCTGCAGCACACCAAGAGACTTGTCATCCATCAATGTACTCCTTAGAAAGTGTAAATGTGGACATTATGGTTGAATACAATGGACTACAGTTGGGTCATTTAATGAGACAGACATTTTTTTAAAATTAGGTTTTGAAGCTATAGTTCAATAAAACAATATAATTGAAACTATCAATGCAGTGTAAACTTTGGACAAGATAATATAATAGTGATCATAAAGAATAAATACTTGAGGCTTCTACAAAAATCAAATACCCAATAAAGATTTTGCTCTACCACCAAGACTTTTCCAGAGGTAGAGAAACCATAGTTTTTTAATTAAACCGTATTTGTATGGGTTAGAACACATTGAAGCTAATCCTAGGTGGTTTGCTTGGCTCACATATTACAAATAGAGTGTCTCTGGGGAGAAATATGATGCTATACCATGAGAGAACATCCTGCCTCTTCAGTAGATGCATAAGATCATACCATCATTGCACACACCTGTGGGTCAGTTACCCTTTATGTAAAGGCTCTGCTACATGGATCCTGACCCCAAGGAACTTGTATCTGCTGTTAACTCCACTGGACACACATACACATAAATACGATAGAAACATACAAAAAAGATCTGTAGGGATCCAAACTCTTATCTGCCCATCCCTCTTCATTCACAGACAGTTCTGTGACTTTCACCTCTTTCTGAATGCATCTAGCTTATTTCTTGGCCATCTTTTCAGCCCCTGTCTTTCCTATCAGTGCTATCTCCCCTCAGAAGAGGCTTTCTCTCTGACCTCATTCCCGTCAGAAGAGGCTTTCTCTCTGACCTCATTCCAAGATGAGTTTTCTTTTTCAGGTACTCCACTCTTCTGGCATAGTAAAATAACAATTGTTCTCAGCATAAAGTCATGAGAAGTGAAGAATGTGAGCATTCCTTTAAAAACATAAAATTTGTCTTATAACAGCTAGAGTATAGGTGAAGGCAGTAAGGATATAAATGTCTTTTTTTTTCTTTTTTTCTCCCAGTAAACTTAGTATTTCCAAAGTGTCGGGAACAATGAAAAAACAAATTACACCTTCCACATTTTTGTTATATTTACAGATTTTATTTTAACAGTCTTGCCTTTCTCTTGGTGTTTTCTTTCTTGTATGTAATCTCCTATTTCTGTTTTTTTAAATGCTGCTTTCTCTGGGAGATAATACATATAAGAAGAGCATTTACTATTTGGTATTATTTACACCATTACTACTACTGGTAGAATAAACAATTATACTCAGATCAGAAATCAGCACTGCACAGAAAACCCTTAAAATTGGTGCTTTCATATCTGCAAATTTTCCTCTTCAAAAATGTAGCCATCCTTAAAGGGAACTGAGAGGTAACTGTGTATAATGTTGTATATTTTTGATTTATAAAGTAGCCTTGTATAGTGGAATATCTGCAGAGGCCAAGTAAAAGAAGTGAAGGATTAAGACAGTTAGGAATATCGAAGATTGTGGTCAGTGGAGAGCTCAACTTGGAAATCTCCAAAGAACAGGAATGCGGCAAGACTATATGGTAATATCAATAACTGTTCTTGTTTTGTTTATTTCTGTTTTCAGAGTAGCTGTGCTATGTGTTTCTAGATCTGCTTATTGTTTGGGTTCAAGCCACCCCAGAGGATTCCTTGCTATGAAAATGCGACATTTGAATGCAATGGGTTTTCATGTGATCTTGGTAAGAAAAAAATGCAAATGAAATATTCTTTAATTACTGACGTACATTCTAACAGCTGCCAGGAATCTTGTGGTTGACACCGGTTACTAGGACTAGAGGAATTGTCAGCATTATTGGAATAAGTGCTTTAGTTACTGTTTTCTTTGAAAAAGAACATTGCTAGTACGCGATTTGGGTTCTGCTCAGCTGATTACTGTCATTACTAGAGCTTTTACAAATGTTGTTCTGGTCAGCTTTATAATCCTTTTTTGCTAAGAGGAAGAATGCAAATAATATATTTTCATATTTAAGATACACAAAACCATATTTAATTTCCAGGTTATCTTGAACAAGGGAAGGAAAGATGTTAAAGCTTTGTTTTCATGGCCTGTGTGAAGCTGTTACAGGATGTTTGTTGCCAGAAAGGGCTGGATGGTTCTAAGAGGATGGGTCTTTCTCTTCCCTCTTATGCTTCAATTTTATTTTGTACCCCACAGCTTCTCTTGAACAGCCTCTTCTGATGTTTCTAGGTAGCAGGAACCTTACAAATACATTTATATATATGTTGCTGTTGGAATCTATCTAAATGCCACTCATTTGGTCCTGCACATAGTGTAAGATGTAAACATTCCAAATCTTCTATTATTATACTTTAGTATTGGAAATGGATTACGTGTGGACTACTGAGATTAAGATGACTCCTTTCTCTTAGTGGGCTACTATTTAAGACTTTGTTTTTTTATATTGCTGATTATGTATATTCTAAGGAAAATTTTCTCAAGAAAGCAATTTTTGTACCATTTAGAGGACCTTTAAAATTTGTATAATTTTCACAGTTAAAGCTTTCTTAAACCCTAACATGTAGTCTTATTATGCCTTTAAAATATGAGTAGTTATAAGGTCACATTTGCTTTCAAAAAGCTATTGTCCTCATGTTACTTTACTATGTTTGGATCTCTAAAGTAGCTCTTACGTTAGCATCGTCTCACAAACTGATTATTTTCCTCTTTCTTTGGTAAGGTCAATAACTGGGAGATGGACAAACTAGAGATGGAAGATGCAGTCACATTTTTGAAGACTAAAATCTATTCAGTAGAAGCTCTTCCTGTTGCTGCTGTAAATGTGCAAAGCACATAATAAAGTGAAAATCAACCTTTTCATATTAGGAGACATGCATTTGTAAAAATAACGTTAATAAAGATGACAATTCAGTTGTCAATGGAATTAAGCTATCTGCTAAGACAAAAAATTAATTTGAAGAATGGAAGAAATGTTGTTTCTGCCATTTTAAAATATGCTGAGAAAATTCCAGAAGGGTTATTTTTCCAACCATACCTATTCCCTCTAGTGCCCAGATATTTGATTTGTGAGCTGCACGTTTCACCTTTTCATCTTTGATCTATTAAAAACTGGTTTCTTAGTTGTGAGGGGTCACAGGCAGATTGATGTGGGTAGTCCTTGTGTTTGGAATCTGAATATTTATATTCCTGCTCTAAGCTGTTTTAAGACTTGGGGTTATGCCTTTAAATCATTTTCAAGCATTGGCCAAATAATAATTGGACAAGGTTCTAAAGTTGTCAAGTGTGTAAGAATTAGTGAGGTAGCTGTTGAAAATGAGTGAGGATGGTATTTGTATTTGTAATAAGCACTGCAGGTAGAGATATTTCATAGGTTATAATAGAAGCACAGATGAGATAGTATGTAGATGGTAAGGAGTCTTGCTGTTGTTGGGGTCCTTCCTTTCTCTTTCTTTTTTCCCCCTTACCCCTCCCACAATTTCATGAAGTCTTTTAAATTAAATATATAGCTGAATTGTGTTGTGAATCAGACCTGAGGACTATTTTTTCGATTATATGTGTTCATTCTTTGTTCAAATATTTGTCCAAATTCAACTATTTTGTTCAATATGCCTGTCTACCTGGTATTTGGCTCGCTGGGGATATAGTGATGAATAGGCATGGTCTCTTGTGGAACTTACAGCGTGGGTTCCATGCAAGTTGGTGTTATTCTACCCCCAAGCACACAGACATGCAATTACTAGACATCTTAGTATGTGCCAGGCACTGCTAAGTATTCATCTGTGTGCTGCCTTTTCATGATCTGAACCCTTTGAGGTGTAGCTACTATTATGATTCTCTCTGTGTCTTCATTTCCTCATCTCTAAAATCAGGATAGGTATTTGCCCAAGGCTACACAGAGTAGGGGAGGGTTAGAGTTTGAATGTGAGCTGACATGGGCTTGTAAGAAAATACAAAAACTGGGCTGGGCACGGTGTCTCATGCCTGTCGTCCCAGCACTTTGGGAGGCTGAGGTGGGCGGATCACGAGGTCAGGAGATAAGACAATCCTGGCCAACATGGTGAAACCCCATCTCTACTAAAATACAAAAAATTAGCCAGACATGGTGGTGCGTGCCTATAATCCCAGCTACTGGGGAGGCTGAGGCAGGGGAATTGCTTGAACCCAGGAGGTGGAGATTGCAGTGAGCCAAGATGATGCCGCTGCACTCCAGCCTGACGACAGAGCGAGACTCTGTCTCAAAAAAAAAAAAAAAAAAAGTACAAAACCTATAGCAGTATGACAACAGCTGCCAGGTTGTATCAATTTATCCAGCTTGCATTTGGAAAAGGTTAGAGCTAAAAGGAAATTTAGTGATTAATTGTTACTTCCCTCATTTTATGGACAAGGAGGGTAAGGCTCAAAGAATTTTCCTTTCCTGAAGTCTCAGCTATGCCATTGGTTCCACATCATTTCATCCTCACCTGCTCTTCAGCTTGTGTCCCAGGAGATCAGGCTTCTGGTTCCAGATTGGACAACCTCTAGTTTTGTATACTTGGCCAAATGATTTAACCTTATAAGCTTCAGAACAAGATGCAAATATTCTGTTATTAAAGAAACTAAGGTTTTGTCTTTAAATGTTGAGTGTGCATCAGTTTTGAGTAGCTAATTATGACTCCTCTTCAAAGGATTTGACAAATTTGTGAATATTTATGACCACCTTTTAGGGTAGTAATTTTCAGTTTGTACTAGTTAACCTGGCAGATAAAAAGGCATCCCTCTTTTACTAGCATTCTAGCGTTAGCATTCTTCATTGCTTTGTGTCAATGAAAGAAAAATGGGCAAAGAGCTGATGAACATGAAAAAAGTTCAGTCTACTTGTAAAGACATGCACATTCAAACAGAAGAGATGGTTTTGCCTTTCAAATTAGTTTTTTTTTTTAAGAATTGCAGTGCTGACGAAGGTATAATGAGGCAAGAACTTGCATAAGCTGTTGGTAGACCATAAATTAATACCTTTCTGGAATGTACTTTGTGGGGTTTTCTTCTCCCATAATTTAAAAAATAGCTTTATTATTGTATAATTGACATGCAGTAAACTGCATATATTTAAAATGTACAATTAGGTCAGTTTTGACGTACATACAAACACACATCTGTGAAACCACAATTGAGATAATGAATATATCTATCACCTCTAAAAGGTTCCTGTCTTTGCTTTTTTTCTCTGTCCCTTAAGAACCACTGATCTATGGCACACATAGAAAAAATATTAGGAAAGATATTAAATGCTCATTTTTGTGTGAGATATCCAATTTTTTTTTTCAAAATCCCTAATGAAAAGGTTGATCTTGCTCTAAATATAAGATATAAAATTGTATTCTTGAAATGGCTACATGCAATTCTTTTTTATTATCTTTTAATTTTAATTTTTAGTTTTTTAAAGATGGGGCCCTGCCATGTTACCCAGGCTAGCTTCAAACTCCTGGGCTCAAGGGATCCTCCTGCCTCAGCTTCCCAAGTAGATAGGACTGATTATAGGTACAGGCTACTGTGCCCAGCTCAATTCTTGATTGAGACATTTTATTCAGCTCTCCGAATTCTCAGTAGTTACCACTGAATAGAAACTTTCTTTACACAAAGCTGATAGAACAGTTTAGAACTTTAAAAAACATTCAAAAATTAAAAGTTTTATATATATGTAGCCTAACAACTCTTCTTGTCATTGACAAAATGTGATGGTATTTTTTTTGTGATAATACACATGGACCTCAAATGCAACTGAACTATTCATATCAAGTATTTTCAAATAACAGTGACATTCCAATTTATAGAATGTCATGTGTTGTGAGGGTAGTCACCCTGCAACTGGCTTGGACATGTCTAAGCAAATAGAAGTTTCTGTAAGATAGAGATTTGGGGCATCTACTTGGGACTACCTATGAGTAGCTGGCATTCCTCAAATCCCAACTGACTGCACTTTTCCATGAAATTACCCAGCAGTTATGATGGTCAGTGTCTCACTCAGCAGCAAGCTATTTAGGTAGCTGGCGAGGTGACAGGACACAGCCTTGTCTTCACACAGCACATCACAGCCGGGCAGCAAAGGACAGATCTCACTCATACTCTTTATTCACAGGGCCTGAGAGGTGGACCATCAGACTCCAGCCTGTTTTGGGCTGCCTTCTAGGGAGACCTAGGTGTGGAGCTTGCTGGCCAGGAGGGCAGTGTCTGCCCAGAAGGCAGGAGATGGCTATCTCTTTTTTTTTTTTTTTTTGAGACGAAGTCGTGCTCTGTTGCCTGGACTGGAGTGCAGTAGCGTGATCTCAGCTCATTGCAAGCTCCGCCTCCCGGGTTCACACCATTCTCCTGCCTCAGCCTCCCGATTAGCTGGGACTATAGGCGCCTGCCACCATGCCTGGCTAATTTTTGTATTTTTAGCAGAAACAGGGTTTCACCGTGTTAGCCAGGATGGTCTCAATCTCCTGACCTTGTGATCCGCCTGCCTTTGGCCTCCCAAAGTGCTGGGATTATAGGCGTGAGCCACCACGCCCAGCCCAAGATGGCTATCTCTTAACACACTTGTCACCCATTTGTGCACACAGGTGTGCTGTGACTCACTGGTGGATCCAAAAAAAGCTGAAGCCTACATTTCCCAGAGTCCCTTTCAGCTTGAATTCCAAATGTGACTTAGCTTCCTCCATGCAGATGTACCTACTTGAAACTGGGAAGGCCAAATGAGATGGAGATAATGTTTCTGCCAACAAACAGCCACAGAGCATTTTATTTTTCTAGAATAGCAATAACAGAGACCCCAGTGTGTGGTGTGGCAGGACGAGGAGCGTCCATTTTGCTGGTCGGGATTGTGGCTAAAATAATGTGGCTCTGGAGGCAGCAATGGGTGGCATCTTCATGACTTTCCAGCTTCCAGGCTATAAGCAGAGATAGCATCTCTTCTGGACAGCCAGTTCTGTGACGGTGTTCTGAGAGTCATTCCTGGAAGTCAGACTAAAGGCTGCTCCTTCAGCCCTTCCATTCATCTTGTAAGCAGGAGGCTTCTGTGCATGGCCAGAAACTAACAGAAGCACTTTGTGTCTAAACTAGATTACAGTGGTTTCTGTTACCAGCAAGTAAATCCTGATTGATAAAGATACTATAATATATGCACATATATATGTTATAGAATCAATAAAAATTGGATACTTTGCTTTAAAAGTTTGTGAATTTTGCTTTTAAAGAATTTCCCTCAGGGCCAGGCCCAGTGGCTCACACCTGTAATCCCAGCACTTTGGGAAGCCAAGGCAGGAGGATCGTTTGAGCCCAGGAGTTTGAGACCAGCCTGGCAACATGGCAAAAGCCCACCTGTACAAAAAATACAAAAATTAACTGGGTGTGGTGGCATGCACCTGTGGTCCCAACTACTCAGAAAGCTGGGGTGGGAGTATCGCCTGAGCCTAGAAGGTTGAAGCTGCAGTGGGCCAAGATCGTGCCACCGCACTCCAACCTGGGCAACAGAGTGAGACCATGTCTCAAAAAAGAAAAAAAAATTTAAAAAGAATTTCACTCAGGGTGTCAGACACTTAATGTTATTAAGACCCACTAGGAACACCTGTGTATACTGCTGGCTGGTTTTACATGTCACCCCACCCTAAGCAGGTTTCTCTGGGCAGCAATAAAGCTTCCGAGGCAGAGGGAGGGAGAAACCAACACATCTGCCTTTATTTTCCACTTGTTCTCCTTGCACCCAGTTTTCACCACACTTCCCCATGCTTTCACTACAGCTCTGCCAGGCTCTTCTCAGGCAATCTCTTTACGCCAGGGGCCACATAATCCTGAAGAGGGAAGGGAAGATAGCATCAAACTTTCACCCAATTATTTCAGGCAATCCATCTCCCTCCCTCCTCCTTGCTTGCTTGCTTGCTTGCTTAAAAAATGCAGAATAGGCCAGGTATGGTGGCTCACACCTGTAATCCCAGCACTTTGGGAGGCCGAGGCGGGCGGATCACGAGGTCAGGAGATCAAGACCATCTTGGCTAACATGGTGAAACCCCATCTGTACTAAAAATGCAAAAAATTAGCCGGGCGTGGTGGCGGGTGCCTGTAGTCCCAGCTACTTGGGAGGCTGAGGCAGGAGAATGGTGTGAACCTGGGAGGCGGAGCTTGCAGTGAGCCAAGATCATGCTACTGCACTCCAGCCTGGGCGACAGAGCGAGACTCTGTCTCAAAAAAAAAAAAAAAGAAAGAAAGACATGAAATGTATTAAATACATAAATAGAGCTTTCACCTTGTCATAACTTTTAAGTTAAATTAGACAAAGAGCCAATGCTATTCTATTCAAGAACCTTTGAAGTGCTCAGCTGTTACTTACGCTCATCAGAAAAATACTCCATCTTATTAAATGTGAGTCCTGAAGAAAACCTAGTGTTAAAGAAAATCAATTAAAGATAAATAAAACAGAGGGGCAAAGCCCCGTTCACCAGCTTGGGTTCAGATGACGTTCCCCCCACGACCACTGCTCCTGTGCTGTTGCAGGCTATTGTAACGGGGGTTCCACGTTGTCCAGGCCACAGGCCAAGTCTTGGATGCACCTGCTCTTTGCCCAGCTGCCCCAGGGCAGAGCTCTGCACAGAGCACAGTGCCTTAAGAGAGGATGATAACACCCCTCAGTGTTTTCCTTAGAGTGCTCCATGCACCACACAGCCATTTTTCAAAGCATCCCCCAGGCAGGGGTTAAGGCAGAACAGGTTTTCCAGTCATAGCCTCCCATTTAGCTGAGTAACATTTCTTGAGTGATCTTGTAAATGAATAGCTTGAAAGAAAAACAGGTAACTAAGGCAGTGCGGTCACATTGTTTGAGAATACGGATGCAAAATTACTTGTGAATTTACTTGCTCATTTTTCCAAAGGATGTACTCTGTACACTTAGAAGTATTTCACTCATGTGGGGCTCTTTGTAGCAACACAAACCGAACAAGGTATTTCTGAAACTCATATTTAACTGTGATTTGATATCATCTTGATTTTCTTAATTTTTTTTAAAATTGTGATAAAATACACAACATAATATTTACCATCTTAACCATTTTTAAATGGACAGTTCAGTGGCAGTGAGTACATTCGCATTGTTATGTAACAATCACTACCCTCCAGCTCCAGAATCTTTTCAACTTGCAAAACGGAAATACTGACACATTAAACAGTAACTCCCATTTCCCCTTTCCCCCAGTGCCTGGCAACCACCATTTACTTTCTGTCTCTATGAATTTTACTACTCTAGACACCTTATAGAGTGGAATTGCTCAGTATTATCCTTTACTGACTGGCTTCTTTCACAAGGCATGGTGTTTTCTGGCTCATCTGTGTCATGGCATGTGGCAGTATTTCCTTAGCCCAAGCACTTCGGGAGGCCAAGATGGAAAGATCACTTGAGGCTGAGAGTTGAAGACCAACCTGGGTAACATCGCAAGACCCCCATCTCTACAAGAAAATTAAAAAGGCTTGAGCCCAGGAGATTGAGCCTGCAGTGATCCATGATCATGCCACTGCACTCCAGCCTGGGGAAAGAGTGATACCCTGTCTCAAAGAAAAAAAGAAAGAATTTCCTTCCTTTTAAAGATGGAATTATATTCTATTGTATGTATATATCACATTTTGTTTATCTGCAGATGGGCCCTTGGATTGTTTCTACCTTTTTTTTGTGTGTGTGTGTGTGTGTGTGTGTGTGTGTGTATTTCCAGAAACTTGTTATTCTCCTGAGTGTTAAACTGTTTTAAGTGTTTGGTTTTTCATTTCTAGAACATTCTCCTATCCTAAAGTTTACCTATCTAGCTATCTATCATCTATCATTTTTCCTAAGGATCTTTAGTTGTTTACTTTTTAATGAAGTATATTATATGTTATGATAGTATATTTTATGTATCCTCATATCCTTTCACTGTGCATTTAATTTTTAGAAATAACAAAAAGTCACATAGGGAAAATTCATTAAGCTGAGTGGGTGATTAAGTTGACAATAGTAATGACCGTGTATTAAGTGCCTACTGTGTGCCAGGCACTGTGCTAGCATTTCACACCCATTATATCAGTCTTCACACCCCTGTTTGGTGGTTATTAGTGATTACTAATATTCATTTTATAGATGAATAAACTGATACTCAGGGCCTTAACTGCCTTTCCTAGGGGTGCACAACTAGAAAAAAGGCAGAGCCAGATCTGCACCCAAGTCCTTCTTTTCATGCGCGTCCGTATGAAGAGACCACCAAACAGGCTTTGTGTGAGCAACATGGCTGTTTATTTCACCTGGGTGCAGGT
>NW_026652276.1:35117589-35218711 GCF_009828535.3 Hylobates moloch | reverse complement strand
ACTTCTTTTGTGGATCTTCAGTTACTTCAGGCCATCTGGATGTATACGTGCAAGTCACAGGGGATGCTATGGCTTGACTTGGGCTCAGAGGCCTGACACTTCTGACCCCAGAGCTCATGCTTATATCATCGCACCAGTGTTACTCAAGCTTTCCTGGTGATTACAGTCACATGTACTTGACAAAACCACAAACTGCTGGGCCTGTCCCAGTGATACTGAATCGAACTTTACTAAGGAGGGAGCTGGGAGATTACACTGCTTGAACAGCATGGTACCGGGGAACCAGAGATGAACTCCAACCCTTCTGTTAGCTCTTAGTGGGCTGGTCAGCTGGATGTAGAAGCTAAATTGACAGCAGGCAGATTAACAAGAGAAAAATGTATAAATTTTACTAGTTTTACATGTACATGGGGTTCTTCGCAACAGAGTGAAGTCTGAAGAAGTGGCCAAAGTAAGATATTCTTATACTTTTTAGACAAAGAATGATAAATTTGAGAAGAAACAACAGGAGAAAGAAAATCTGGCTAGGACAGTAAAATTTTCTAGGGGAGTCACAGGAAATATATGAGGGGGTGTAAAGCAAGTGGAAGATAAAGGTTATTTTGTTCGTAAGTTTGTTTATTCGGGTTTATTGCAGCCTCTAAGTCTCTGGTGATAAGGGCTATTTTCTCATCCTGGTATGGATAAATCTCAGGGCCTTAGAAGAGTATCCGTCCCAGAGGATTCTTTATCCCTTGCTCCATACAGGAAGAGATGGATCAGCTCTTCCTTTCTGAAACTACAATTTCTCATTGCTTTCCCATTAGAAATAATCAACATACAAATTTTGGGATGGCACATCCTTCACTCCTCTAATGGTATCTACCATATTTTTTTTCAAACATATAACATGCTTCTAAGGTAATAAGATTAGGTTGTGGAGCTCACAGATAGCTCTGAAGGCAGTTCCTATAGCAGAGACTCAATTGTTATGAGCATTAGCTATTGGCATGACAGAATAGGCTTCAAAGTGACTTCTTTGAAGGACAAGATTTATTTGAATGTTCTGCTTTAGAATCATTAAAATGAGCAGCCTCACTGCCATGTTGGCCCTACGCACAGTAAGATTAGAGAGACAGCATTTTACAGTGAAAAGAGTAAGTCAACCCTGGTTTGGGGTCTGGATAAATCGCTTAACTTCTCAGAGCCTTAGTTTCTTCATCTGTAAAATGGATTAATACCCAATTTGAAGGACTATTGTATACATTAGAAATAACTATATATACCTTGTCATGTAGTAGATGCTTATAGCAGTTCTTATAATAATAAAACAAAGTCCCCATGGTGTACTGTAAATGTGAACCACACTCCTCAGCAGTGATCCTTGTGTGCTAAGCTAGTCACCAGAGTTTCCAGCTAAAGTAGATCTGGAACCGAGTCTTGAAAAATGTGTGTAGAGAAGCGTCTGTACTTTTCTTATGTGGATAAAAAATGTGTGTAGAGAAGCGTCTGTACTTTTCTTATGTGGATGGCGGTGGCGAGGGGGCGGTGGCGGGTGTGGCTGCAATACTTAAAAAGGAATTCTATTGTGGCAATAAATGAATATGGCAAGAAATGAATGACAGTGGCCCCTAGGTGGTGCTGAATCATCATGGAAGTGCAAGCCGGACACTTGGTATTTGCGGAGGTGACTTCCCTCTGGTTTGAATTTCAAATAAGAGCAGGACAGCTCCCTGGGATGTCTGCGAAAAAACACCAGGCAGAAAAGAGGCTTTTCACTAGGAGTGGGTGCACAGTTCTCTTGCCTGTGAGGCCCCTTCAGGTCTTCGGTTTGCTTTAGTTGGAAACAGGAAGTAGGGTCAGGCCAACTTGTATTCATTTGCTGAGAGCTATTGGAGCTGTGACTGATTCTGAGAGATCAAAGACCGTTTATAACGCTCCTGTGGGGGACACTTTAACCAGGGATGTTAGTGCTAGCCCCTCCAGAGACTAAGTATGTTTGCGGGATGTGAGGATCCCTGGAATATAAAAATATGCATGCTAATGAATTTTAACAAAAATAACCCATTATTGTTTTCTGTGCAACACTGTGCATTTCTCAGCTATACCTGTCCTTTCCAACCTCAATTGCTGGGCAACCTATTTTTCTTTCGGCATCAGAAGCGATAGCATCTGGGAAGTGAATCTGATGAATTCTGCCTGGCAACCAACATCTTTCCAACTGCCAGATCCTGGGGGAAGAAACTGAGATGCTCTGGAGCTGGTTCAGGGCCAGAATGCACCTGTCCTTGAGGGCCTGGTGATGGGGGAAGGAGGCTGGCCAAATGCAGAACTTCTGAAACTCCACTTCCTGAGTTCATTTCCATTTTGGCAAAATGTGACTTAGGTTTCCAAGGGAAGGAGTTTGCATGTATTAAAATGTCTCAGTGGCTGAAGTTGCGTTGTGTCCTCCGCTAATGCCTCCTACCATCAATTCCCATCTCCCAACACGTTTTCAACTGTGGTGTTTTGGGAAGGTAACCATAGCAACTAATCTTATTCAGAAATGACTGGACCTAGACAGTAAATGGCAAGGTAACCCCATGGTAATTTTCAGTGGAAACCCAATATTGATTCTAACAATTGTACAGGCTAAGCACTGTTAGCTATTTACTAAGCACTGTTCTCCTTTAAGACATTTGATTCTCACAACAACCCTGTGAGGTAGTCATCATTATCCTCTTTAACACTCGAGAGTTGGCCCATGGTTGTACAGCTAATTAAATCTGCTGGACCCTGAAATCAGCTTTTTTCTCTTATATAGACTCTGCCTTCTAAGGAAAACTGGAGAGACGCCTTCCAGTGTCTATTTTGCAGGTAGTAAAAGTGAGTCACGGAATCATGGAAATTGTTCAAGGCAACAGCAGAGCTGTAGATCCTTTGCCCTAATCCCAATAATGCCTTTCTGTTATATGTAGAGCTTTAGAGCTCTCAAGATTATCTCATCTATTGCTCACAGCAGGTCTTTGTGATGATTATATCTATTTATAGATGAGAAAATTGAGACATGAAAAGGTTAAATGGCATTTCTCAAGGTCACCAATTACTATACTGAAGAATAACAAAATCCGTTTCTAATTCTCTGCTGCCTTACTAGATGTGGTGCTTTAAAAATATTTCATCCACTTATCTATTTCAGAATGTATCAGATACATTAGGTACCATATATTATGTGTGGTTGACAAGATTTTCAGGATGAACTTCAATTCATCAGAGATAAACTTTATATCTAATGGGATCATCTTTATGGCAATACTGTTTATGAGTATAAATGTTTTTATGTGAGAATTATATATTCTAATGAATCTTTAAAAATCCATACTTCGTGTGCTATAGATGCAAAATCATAAATTTATCTCTGTAAATTGCCTAAGATGATGGTAGAGAAGGGTGTTATGCTTGAAATTTTTAGTGGTGTAAAAGCTTCAATAGTTTCAAGAGAAAAATGGTCTGTAATCTTTAACAGAGCCACCTGCCATGCATGGGGCCCAGTGTATGGAGAGGAAGGGTGGGGGCATAACCCCGATCCCACAGGGCATGTTCGGTGGCTTAGCTTTGTTCACTCAGTGGGGTAGAGGCACAACTCATGAAGTGACACCCAGAAGCCTGGACTCCAAGTTCCTTTGAGAGCTTGATGTAGACCCTTCAAACATTGGCCGGGGGTGGGAGTGCGAGGTGAGAGTAGGAGGTGTGGGAGGGTGACTGGAGATAGAAGCCTGACTCTTGCCTGGAAAAGCCCAAAGGCAGAAGGCTGCCTGGAGCTGCTTCTGATGGCAGAGCAAAAACAGGTGGCTGTAAGAGGGCTTTTGGCTTCCAAGTTTTGCAGGGAGAAGGGATGGCATGGATGCATAATATTTCCTGTGGATTAAACGAATGCTGAAGAAACTAGCAGGCTTGAGTCATCCTGAAAGGCACCTGTCCTAGAGGATGTCCTGCCAAAGCTCAGAAATCTCAGCAAAAAGAGGCTGTATGGGGTCTTCACAGTCAGCCTGAGAGTGCCTTGTGGGGGTCAGGTCAGGGAATGCTGTGGTGTAAGAAAGACGCCGTGAAAAGAGAGGTGGGAGTAGGGGTGTCTCTTAACCCACAAAAGTCACTCGTGAGGAGGAGCCAGCACTTGGTCATCCAGCACACAAAGGGCATCCTCGCAGACTGCAAGGTCACTGGTGAATAGACCCATTTACCTCTAGTCCCTCCTCCCCACCTGGCCCTGGAGATGCCAGAGGCAGCACAGTGAGCGGGGCAGGAGGAGCAGAAAACAGAACAAGGGGGACAAACAGCAAAAGAAGATTCCACAGCCTCCTCCCCCTGCTGCTCATTACTGAGCTGGAAGAAAGGAAGGAATCTTAAATTGGGTGAGAGTTGAATATTTTGAGAATAGATCAGGTGATGAGCTTTTTAATACCTTAAAATGAGGCTCTTCTAATAGCCATGTGCAACCAAAAATACTCTGGCATATGCCGGAGATGGCCTCTCTGAGGTGGGAAGGGAGAGCTGGCAGAGCCAGTGTGATGGGCAAGGGAGGGAAGAAGATGGAGCTGTTTCCAGCCTGCTGGAGCTACTGACCCAGCCCGTTCAGTAAACTAGTGTCCCCTAGTAAGAGCCTTCCAAGTTAATCGAATGAACCCCTGGATTTCTTCTTGCTCTGTCACCCCCAGCAGTGAGGCTCACTCTAGAGTTCAGATCCTATGTGTTCTTTTTCTTTTAACATCTGGTAGAAAAAGCACCCCCTGGCCTCTTCCACTGGGTTTCACATTTTCACTTTAGAGTTATTACCAAGTAGAAAAGTGACTTTTCCCTAAACTGCAGGCAAGAGCTGCAAACTCCCTCTAGGTGACTTTGTTGGGCCTTCAGAAGGAGGTTAGAATCTGAAGGGAGTAAATATTACAATTAGAAAAAATTATCTCTTACAATAAAACATCCTCTCATACTGTCTGTAATAGCATATAATGTTACATGGGCCCGAACAGGATGTATTCATCTGCAATTATTTATGCCCACCAGGGAAAAATTATTTATTTATTGTTTTAATCATGATTAACCAGCAGTATAATGATAGGGTGATAATGATAACAACATGAAGAATGAAATGTTTGAGGTGCAAATGGAAGGCAAGATGCTAACCCTAGATGCTGAAAGTTTCTGGTAGAGCACAGAGGCAGGAAGTCTATTCTTCAGTGGTGTGTGTGTGTGTGTGTGTGTGCGCGCGCATGTGTGTGTGTTGGAGGAAAGACATGGTATAGGGGATACACTTATCCTGAACAAGGATGAGATAGGAGTGGCCCAGTGCTCTTCTGACTTCCAAAGCCTGCTTTGCATTCAAGTTCAGGAACTTAGGGCTCTCAAAGACCTTTTTCCTTCCATTCCTCCCACAGAATGAGAACAAATCCTGGTTAGAGCTACAGGGATCTTCCCAGCTTGTGAAAATTCCCATGTAATTGTTTCTGAGAGGCTTTCTTTCTCAGAAGTTCCAGAGAATTCCAGCTTCCCAAGGTCTGACCTTGAGTCATCCACACACCCGTTTTCCACCTTCTCAGCTCTGGAACAGGGTTTGGTTCCGTGGCTTATGACTTTCCCAAGGTTTCTGAGCTCGGTCCAGCAAGTAAAATATGTGTCCCCTTCACTTAAGGAAGCAAAATTTTGTGGGCAAATTATCAATCATGGCAAATCTTCATCTTTTGTATCTGGCTTTGGTTTAAACAAATGGTTAAAAGTACCTCCCAGCTAGCTTTGGTGAATGAAGTTGATAAAACTAAGTTACATTCTTTTTGATTAAATATAGGCATGAAGAGTTAATTTTTCTCTTCAGATAAGAACTAACTCTGAAGGCAGTTCCAGAAGAAAAGTGCATCCAAATATTTTGAACATCGACAGCATCATGGGAATAAGTGTATGGCGCGTCTCCCAGGAAGAGTATTTGAAGCCCAAACCGACAGATACCACATAAAATACAACAATAGCCACTATCTTTTAAGCATTTTCCTCAAAGGTTGATTAAATGAAACACTTCAACTTTGGGGTAAGCATTATTAATGCCCACTTTATAGATGAAAAAATTCAGACTTAGACTTACTAGCCATGGCGCTTTGAGCAATTAATTTAAATTTTTAGATTTGATTCCAGAGCCATATATCATATATGACATAACTTTGTACCAACCAAACAAAGCAAGTCCTTTTCAAACAAATGCTTTATTGATTTTCTCTTATTTCTATACTAGGATATGAAGGTAATAATACATTTTACATGGGTACCTTTCTATCAAGTTGGAATGAATTTCCGCATGAATAAGAAAGGCCCATTTTCTCTTCATTTTTGTATTTTGAATAGTAGAGAGGCAAGGGAGAGAGAAGAAGGGCCATTGGGCTGAGAATCAGGAGACCTGGGTTCCAGCCACTGCCTCTGTCATTTAAATTCTCTAGGATGCCTATTATTCCAGCACTTTGAGAGGTGGGCAGATTGCTTGAGCCCAAGAGTTCGAGACCAGCCTGGACAACATCGTGAAAACCTGTCTCTACAAAAAAAATACAAAAATTAGCTGGACATGGTGGCATACATCTGTAATCTCAGCTACTCAGGTGGCTGAGGTGGGAGGATTGCTCGAGCCTGGGGGGTTGAAGCTGTAGCGAGCCATGATCGCACCACTGCACTCCAGTCTGGGCAAGAGAGGGAGACCCTGTCTCAAAAAAAAAAAAAAAAAGAAAAAAGAAATTCTCTAGGTCTTAGTTTCCTCAGTGATATAACAGTCAAGTTGGGACAGACCTTCTCTAAGATGTGGTGCTTTCCCTTCTTCGCAAATGCTTAGCATAAGCCCAGATTTCCAATTCCAACATCTGGTCAAAGGCCTTCCCCCTTGCCCCGAACCATGACTTAAGCTTGTAGAAGGGTATGCTGTCATCCTAGGACTAAGAATGTGCAGTGCCTCATAAATCAAATTTAACATTAAATTGCACTGCAAACAAAAAGTTTCACACAGTTACAATGTTGCTGTATGGAATTTAATGAGCTCCATATGCCTGACCTCTGGATAGAAATGATTTGGGGAACTGTAGCTGTGAAAGAGTCTAAGGGCATCAGCATCTGGTGTGAGTTACTCGGAGTGAAGAGAATCGACCACATTTTTGTATTATTGCCAAGCTTGGAAAGGTAGAAATACTCTGCAATCTGTGTGCTCACCTTCAGAGAGAATGCTGACAGTTTTCCAAAATTTCTCTCACTCATCAGGAAGTTGTGGAGTCCAGTGGATTCTGACTTCCTTCCTGCAGTGCTCCCAGACGCTCGTGCCTGTGAGGCCACTGGGCTTTAGCTCTGTCCTGGGGAGAGCAGGCTCTCTTGTTGGACATAGCGGTGACTTTTGATTGACTACTTGTACTTGTTTTGGTCGTCTGTGCCACCCATGAAAAGGTTCTGCCTAAAACCCAGATCTGACAATGTTATTCTTCTCCTTTATTTAAACAATTTTTTTTTTAGAGAGTTTCTTTTGGTCTTGTTGCCCAGGCTGGAGTGCAATGGTGTGATCTCGGCTCACTGCAACCTCTGCCTCCCGCGTTCAAGAGATTCTCCTGCCTCAGCCTCCCGAGTAGCTGGGATTACAGGCATGCACCACCATGCCCGACTAATTTTGTATTTTTAGTAGAGACGGGGTTTCTCCATGTTGGTCAGGCTGGTCTCGAACTCCTGACCTCAGGTGATCCACCCACCTCGGCCTCCCAAAGTGCTGGGATTACAGGCGTGAGACTCCTCATTTTTTATGCACATACTGTCTAGTTTGGCCTGACCCACTTTTTAGATTCCTTGGTCATTATTCTCCATCTTTGGCATTCTGTGCTCCAGCTATTCAGAGGTCTTCCCCAGCATTCAGATTTCATCTTTCGGAGCCTTTTCACATGCCTTGTACTCTGAGGAATCCCTGCCACCTCTTCACCTGGAAAGATTCTCCTATATGAGTGTAGATTGAACAACACTTTCCTGAGTTCTCTCTCCTCACCTGTTCCTGCCCCATTTGTGGTTAGTCTTTGCCATTTCTGTGTTCCCATGACCCTTAGATGCAGTGAGAGATAGAAAGAAGGGCTGTATCTTCCCCCAGTAAACTGGGGAACTCTTCAGGAGTAAATATGTGTCTGATTCTTCCCTTTCTTCACTGAAGCAGCGTATAGTTGGCTGTCAGTAAATGCTGAGTGAACAAATGACAGAGTGTATGAATAAACAAAGTCCTCAGAAGCCAAGCAGAGTTTTCATCTTTTAATCCTTCTTCACCATATTTCTCTGATTATGTTGCATATCATAATTTATGTCCATCAAAGGTTTAGGACATACATACATCCTTTTTGAAGGCTATTGTTCAAGGGCACGAAAACAACTAATGTTCCTTTGACCTCAGGAAGTTGCTGTGAAACAGGACAGAAAATGTACCCCCTAACCAAAAATAAAAGTTAAAAAAAAAAAAAAGAACAAGCCAATAGACTTGCTTGTCTACACAAAATGCTCCCTGAACTCGTTAAGAATCTGGATGGACACTTGTCTGAGAGATGTGCTTTGGGTGCAGTCATTTTCTGTGTTACTGTTTTGCAAACAAATAGGTCTCCCAAATGGGAAACTGACCGGAGGCAATAATTTAGATCTTTATATAACAAAATTTAATTTTGACATTTTTGTACTTACCTTTATTTTTAACCCTGAGATACCCAATCCATGAATTAGCACCTTCCTTCTTGATCCTGGATTCTGAAAATAAAGAATCTTTGTATTTTGGAGATTCTTAGTATTGAATATCTAAAATAAAAATTGAGAAGAATTGATAGCAGTATTTTAAAAGGACATGGTAATATTCAAACATACCATCTCATGTGATTCTTATAACAGGCTTATGAAATGAACTGGGCAAAAATTTAAGTTCTTGTTTTATAGATGAGGAAGCTAAAGCTCACAAATGACTTGCTTAAAGTCAGAGAGCTAGGAAATTGGCAGTAATAAGACATGAACCCTTTATGATTATAAAAGTAACCTCATCTCTCAATTACACATATTTAGACGTGCATATGTAGTATAGCACAATAGTTTTGGCTACCTTTTCCAGTCTCTGAACTGCCCAAGCAAACAATTCATCCTGGGACTAACTCCCTAGTTACTCAAGTTGTTTCTCTGGGTCATTTTCATGCTCGTGAGCATGTAGAAGAGAAAATGCGACTGAGAAAGGAAAACAATGAAGATTGACCATTTGTTTGATTAAAGTTTTGATGCAAAATGCGAACTGATATTACTTAGAAGGAGAAACAGATTGTGAAATTACAAGGGTGGTTTTGTTTTTTGTTTTTTTGTTTTGTTTTGTTTTGTTTTTTAACTAGGACTATCCCCTTTCTCCATTCTCAGAGAGATTCAAGGGCAGATGATGGTAAAGAATATAGTGATTTCATTTATTTGACTACCTGGATTCTCTTCAGAAAAAGTGATCCAACATGTTAAGAACTCAGTTATTAATAAAAGCAATGGACAATGTGAAAGACAGTAAATTGGGTGTTTCCTGGTAAGTCTGCTCTTGTTAGAATAATGAAATTTGAAGGTTTAAAACATAGCTTGTTTTGAAGTGATGCATGAGTTCCCAAAAACCTTGTTTAACATATTGCTGGAATAATGCATATGAGATGGTTAAAAATGGAAGTAGAAAAAAAAATCCCCAACACCCTTAGAGGAATTTGCAATTCATAAAGTTACTGCCAATTTTGCATTATAGTTGCTATGGTAACCATGCTAGGCTTCTGCTCAAATGTTTCTCAGAAGGGGAAGGAATAGTATATAATAAGCTCTTCAAGTGTAATTTTTTTTATTGTAGTTGAATTAGTGTGGAATTCTTATGTGAGCATTTTAGTAATCCATAAACATGCACTCTAGTTATGATTCTGATTTTTTACCTCAGTATGTTTAACAATGTGTGAAAAGTTGCTGGCTACTATCAATGCTTGGCAATTAATTTTAAAAATAATAACAAAAAGCGTTAGCAACAGTAATTAATTATAAAAGCAAAAACAAAAATGCATTTCAAACCTGACTCTAGTAAATTTCCCAGACCAAAGCATTGGCTTGCTTATTGATTCAAAGTGCTTTCAGCCAAGCTTTTAGCTTGCATTCACGAGTCACCCCTTGGCCCCTCTATGTTTTTCCTCAGAATAATCCTATATATTGAATAAGTGAAGTATCAAACAGAGCCAGTTGGACCAATTAGTCTAAAATAAAACTTTCATTTGGCCATTTAGATAGGGAGCTATTTTTAAGTGGTAATTGGATTTTTCTTTTTTTCCTTCAGCTTCTAGGGAGTGAGTCTAACAGCTGAGGTGGAGCAGTACGTATCTAGACATGGAGCAAAGGTTGTTCAGGGTTTGATGCTTAATGGGTTAGTTTTGAATGCAGAAGAAGAGAAATGGGCTTTGGAGTCCAACAAGCCTGGACTTAGCTTTAGCTTTGCATTTTACTAACTGAGGTCTTGGGCAAGTCATTTACCATCTGGGGCCTCAGTGTCTTCATTTGTATAAACCGGATGCTTATGCCTTTCTTGCAGTGTTTGTAAGAATTAGAGCTAATTGGACATGAACCGCGTAACTCAAAATTTGGCATAGTGTATTAGTTTCCTATTGTTGTTATAACAAATTTAGTGGCTTACAACAACACATAGTAATTGTCTCATAGTGCTGGAGGTCAGACGTCAAAAATGGGTCTAACTGGGCTAAAATTAAGGTGTGGGCAGGGCTGTCTTCCTTTCTGGTATCTCTAAGATGATCAGGTTTTTTTGCCTTTTTTAGCTGCTAAAAGCTGCCTGCATTCCTCAGCTTATGGCCACTTCCACTATCTTCAAGGTTGGCAGCGGCCAGTGGAGTGTCTTTCATATCCCTTCACTCTGCTACTGACTTTCTGCCTCCCTCTTCCACTTCTAAGGATCCTTGTGGTTACATTGTGCCCACTCTGATAATTGAAGATAATCTCCCTATTTTAAAGTCAGTTTAGCAGACTTAATTCCACCTGTAATCTTATGGGTCTTTTGCCTTTCCATATAAACTTTAAAATTTAGTTTGTTACTAGCTACAAAATAACTTGATGGGATTTTTATTGGGATTATGCTGAATCTATAGATCAATTTGGAAAGGATTGACATCTTGTTAATATTGAGTCTTCCTATCCATGAATACAGAATATCTGTCCATTTATTTCGTTCTTCTTTGATATCTTTATCAAAGCTTTATAGTTTTCCTCATATAGATCTTATATACATTGTTTTTGATTTATGCCCAAGTATTTGATTTTGGGGGTTCTAATGTAAAAGATAACATGTTTTTAACGTCAAATTCCATTTATTCATTGCTGGTATATAAGAGAGTGATTGGCTTTTATTAACCTTGTGTCCTGCAACCTTGCTATAATAGTTTATTAGTACCAGGACTTTTTATGTTGATTCTTGCAGATTTTCTACATAGACAATCATGTCATCTGCCAATGAAAATGGTTTTATTTCTTCCTTCCCAATCGGCATATTTCCTTTCCTTGTCTTAGTGCGTTATGTAGGACAAATGTACAAAGCTGAAAAGCAGTGGTGAGAGGGCACATCTTTGCCTTGTTCCTTATCTTAGCAGGAAAGCTTCCAGTTGATTAGCAACCAAATTCCATCTGCAACCTCAGTTCCTCTTGCCATGTAATGTAACATATTTATAGTTCCTGAGAATTAGGATATCTTTAGGGTGAAGGAGGATGTCATTATTCTGCCTACCATACACAGTAAGCACAAATAAATGGTAACTATGGAATTTTCTGTCATTATCATTACCATTATTATGTATAGGATTAGTAAAACTAGTCCTTTACCAAAAAGAGTGCTCAAAACAGGATTTGAGACAACAGAAAAAGTTGTCAAAATCCACAGCCACCTTAATCAAATGTTGGCCTGCCTGGAGTTCTTTGCTGCGTCTCTGTTGTCTGACAATCAAACTCTAACAGATTTGGGTGGCTCCATAGTTGGACCCCATACCTGGAGAGCCACCACTGGGATGAAGTTTCATTTCAAGTGTCTTGTCTTAATGTGTTTTTAATTATGAGAGGCTTTATTTCATTCGTGTTAACTTCTAAAAATTATTTTCGTGGCTGGGCATGGTGGCTCACGCCTGTAATCCCAGCACTTTGGGAGGCCAGGGCGGGTGAATCATGAGGTCAGGAGATCGAGACCATCCTGGCTAACACAGTGAAACCCAGTCTCTACTAAAAATACAAAAACAAAATTAGCTGGGCGTGGTGGTGGGCGCCTGTAGTCCCAGCTACTCGGGAGGCTGAGGCAGGAGAATGGCGGAGCCCAGGAGGCGGAGCTTGTAGTTAGCTGAGATCGCGCCACTGCACTCCCGCCTGGGTGACGGAGAGAGACTCCAAAAAAAAAAAAAAAAATCATTTTCTCAAAATGCACTAATTCCTAAAGCCCAGGAATTCCCCTTCAGGAGGAAAGCCTTAAAGGACTCGAATGAATAAACCTAGAGATGGCAATGGGAGCTCTTGATAATGTGCATCCAGGAATGGTATTTTGACACTGGAGAGTAATGCCAGTGCCTGTCCGACCCCGTAAGAAAATAAGACGACCAGAGACACGCCTGCTCTTCTTTCCACAACAAACAGAATGAGAGAGAATAATCTGCACATGACAGTCGATTAGTAAGAAGGAAAACATTCTGGCCAATGTTCCACCTCAGAACACTGTGACCAGAGGAGATCATTGGAGCAACATCTCTGGAGGTCTCATCTGCTTGGGATGGTTTAGGTGCGGTTCTGGGTAATGTTAGGCAGATGGCTGAGGGCCACCCAATTCCTTCCTTCCCTTATGAGTCAGTGAATTTCCTATCTCTATCTTTAAATTCTCCTTGGACTCAGTAGAACTATCTCCTAGGTGGGGTGTACATGATTGCTTCCACAGTTCTCTCCAGGGCAATCGAGCAACTGAAAACATCTGTTTTTCACTGTCTAAAATGGATTTATCCCCTATGAGTTGCAGGTTCTCTGACTTCACTCAGTATATTCTAGTTTGGGGGAACAGTGTCTTAATGTCACCACCACACTCTCTAATTAGTCCGTAAGAAGGCTTTATTTCTACTTGTCCTCTTCTTTCTCATCTATATGTTTATTCAAATTGCTTTTTCCCCTATGAATCTTTAAAAATCTCTGTTCTTATAATTTGCTATGATTTCAGTTATTATCATTTTTCTTGGCTAGTTATTTCTCCCTCCTTTGATTTAGTCAATATATTTTATCAAAATAATTTAATGGTGGTTCTTTTATAAGAGCAAACAACCACTTCTCTAAATTCCTATTTTTTTTGCAATTTGATTTGCTTAAGGAAAATGTGCTTGAATTCCTAGTCTTAAGCAATAGGAAAGAACAGCTAATACAAGCTAAAGAAGCCAGGTGATTGTCTCTTTTCTCAAGAAATCTACTCATAATGAGTAAATGTAAGAAATCCTATTTGCATTATCCCTACAGTTTTCATCCTTAGGTCCTTTACATTTCTATGCTGCTAAAGTATATATTTCCTACTGCTAGGAGAAGGGAGGAATGTGAAAGAAGGAATTTATGTTTTCGTTGACTTCTCTTTTGCCCAAATTGACCCTGTTTGGAAATACAAGCTATCCTTTCTGTTGCATAAAAGGAGATAAATGTTGCTATTTACTGTTAGTAAAACAAATGGAAAAGAGCAAGGATATTCCAACTGTAAAGTTGTTTCTTTTACTTGAGAACAGGGATAGAATCTTGGACTCTTGAGTGTGCAAATTCAATAAATGCAATAGCAGTTAAATAAATAAGTTGATATTTAAGTATGTAAAATGATTGTTTTAAATTCTATCCAATAATTTCGGAGACTTTGCTTTGAATATCATCTCTCTTTTTTTTTTTTCAGGTTTTTGCGCAATTCAGGGTTTTTTCCAGTCTTTTTGAAATACAACCTGAATTTACTGAAGTTTTATTTCCTAGTCTTAATACACTTGAGCATCTCCAAATCTTAAGTCACTTTCCAGACGTAAGCTGGCAGATACCAGAGGAATAGACTTGAGTCAGTCATCATTATGGCTGAACTGCTAAGACAGTGAGGGTTTCAGTGAGGTGAAGTTGCTAGCTCTGGTGTCAGAGTGACCCAGCTTCTCTCCCTGGCTCTGCCATTTACAAGCTATGTGGACAAACCTCTTAACCAGGGTGAGCATAATACCCAATGTAGGATACTTTTGAGAGTGAATACTGATGTCATCAATAATTATGCCAGGATAACATGTATAAATCAGGACTCTCTTGGCCAAACCAGAATGCGTGGTCACCCAACTCTTAGTAGAATAAGCTCTTTCCTCTGTAAAATGTGTAGGAAAAAATGTAAACATTTGAAAAATACCATCTTATACAGTGGTTTGTGGGTTAAACGAGATAATAAATAAAGAGTTCTTAGTATACAACCTGGCATGTCCTAAGTCAATAAATGTTAGTTATTATTGTGAATACATACCTGACTTCTCATGTCCTTCAGAGCAATTTAAAATGTGAAATAGTATTGATAATTCATAGCTACCATTTGCTTATCATATATAACTCACAAAGCTCTTGGTTTTATTTCTTGAAGCATGTGTGCCATTTTCCCCTGTTTCCCTTAAGTACAATAGTCAAGTCTTGCCATCCCAGCCCTTCCACCTGAATGAATTACTTTTTTTATTAAATCTATTATACTAGAATGCTACTTATTGCCCTTGGGTTTAGAGAAAGGGAGTATAGAGGAGGCTATCACAGTTCTGAATTTAAGTTTATAATTTTCTATTGCAATCTAATCACCAATAGGGAATTTTCTTCTCCAGCTTTAGTTCCTGTGCAGATATCTGCCTGAAAGCTTCAGAAAATGTTGCATGGCCTTTTCAGAGGCTACCTATGATTCTGGAGGCTGTTAGTGTTGCTGCTCTTGCAATAAAAGTTTGTCTTTGAGAACAAAAATACTTCTCTGATGCCCTGTTTTTGTTTAGTAAAGAAAACAAGAATTGGAGATATTAGAATGTCCTTAATACCACTGTGATGAAAAACTCAGCTTAATTGTGCAGGAAGGTTTGTGATAGGTAAAGAAGGTGGACACCTTGGAAAAACCTCATATTCCTCTTAGAAGGATTCTTGAAAACCCATCTCCAGAGCTGCTTGATGGGCCCAGTAATTTCATGCTTGTTTCTGTTTTTGTAAGATCTTATGGATATCTATGGACAAATGTTTTCCTGCTAGCGTCATCAAGATACTAGTTGAGTTATTGATGACTTGTCTCTGTGAAGAGCTCTGTAAACTAGCTTCATTAATTCATCCAGACATCTATACATCCATTAATCTGTGTATCTGTTCAACAAATATTTATTAAGCCTACTAGTATGGACTAGGAGCAAAAGATTTTAAGCAAGTAATATTCAATCTTTGCCCTTGTGATAGATTTGCAAAAATGTCTCCAATTATGTGCCTCTCCATCTTTGCTTCATAACTTTATAGTGCTCTTCCATTTCTGACTCTGGTCTCAACCATAAGACTTGCTTTGGCCAATGACTTGTCAAAAAGCAAGTCATTGGTCAAGCAAAGGCTTTAAAGTATTTGCAAAATCAGGCTTGTTATCACTCTTACCTTCTTCATCAACATAAGACTATCTGTGCTAATCTGTTGGGTGATTAGAGACACTTGGAAAAGAGATGAATTAGCACAGTCATTCCAGCCAAGAGTATCCTATATTGGCTGATAACCAGCTGACCTCTATACATCAATACATCTTCCTAAACATGTGATATTGTCCAACTGAGGCCAGAAGATCCACCCACTTAACCCAGCCAAGATCAGCAGAGCTGCCTAATCAACCATCCCAGAGGCATGAGTAAGGACTGCTTATCGTTGTGTGCCTTTAAAGTGTTGTGGTTGGTTGATAGTCAGCATTATTGTGGGAACAGTTAATGATACAGCTTCAGACTCTTGTTCTCATCTTTTCTCCTTGACAGTCACACTCCCATTTTTCCTAAGCCATGTTGTGTATCTGCCAACTGGATGCTCTCACACATCCCACAATGATTTCTTTGGAAGAATGCAATGGCTGTTTTGAGGTATTTATCTCTGGCGAGTTCATGCTTCTGAAAGACTTGGATCAAAACTGCATAAACCTTGAGTGTCTGTGAAATGGAAGAGACGATTCATTCACTTGTTTATCATTTATTGGGTGTTTGGGTACTGGCTCTGTATCAGAAACAATGCTGAGCCTTAGGGATGGCGGGGGCAAATGTAAATAAGTTTGTTTGTGCAGATCTTGCATTCTACTGGAGGATGCTTCAAATGGGGAAACAAACCAAAAAAGCACAATATGAAAAGAACAAATACAGAGAAATCAGCACAGTTTTGCTTATTTTCCAGCCTACAGAGAGATAACTTTTGATGGAAACACTTGAAGAAATGCTAAAATATTATTAAATCATTATTCATTCAATAAGTACACGTTGAACACCTAGTATGGAGAAAACAATGAACTAGATACTTGAAGGTTATGCAAAAATAAGTTCTTAACAGGTTTATAGTCTAGAAAGGGTGGCCAACATACAAAATTAATATGAAGCAGAAGGAACAAAATGCTAAAACAGAGGTTTAAAGTATAATGTAAGCTGAGAGCAAAGAATGACTAATTCTCATTTGGAAAATCATGGAATGCTGTAAGAACACAATGGAATTTAAGCTGGATTTTGAAAAGATTTGGAAAGAGAAAACTGAGAGGTGCTGCAGAGGAAGAACACCTAGAAATAATGAGAGCCTTGAGCCCCATGTTCAGTCCTTAGCAGTGCAACTCATTGGTGTGACTCTGGCCAGTTTTAATGTTCTCACCTCAAAAATGAGTAGAGTGATGCTAAATGATTTATATAGACCCTTCCAGCTTTAATACCCTGAGTCATCTAATTCAATCGCCCATCATATGCTTAAGCACAATGAAGTGGCCAATAATTTCCACTAAGGACAGGCCAGCATGGGCTCAGTTCATGGGTGTCACTCTGGAAATGCTATTCTTGGAGTGACAGAATCATTAGTTCTTGTTCGGAGTCGGAAGAGTTGGCTATGTAGGGAGGTTCTATGACAGAGTAAAGAGAATGTCACACAGACCTGGCTTTGATGCTGATGCTGTCACCAGCAATGTTCTTCGACCTAAGTTACTTAGCCTCTTCTCGCCTCAGTGTTCTCATCTACAAAGTGGGGATGATAATCCTGCTATATAAGGTGAGGAGCAAATAAGGTGGGACATGCAACGTTACCCATTAATAATAGTTCACTGTGGATAACACATGAGTGAATAAGCGAGGTATTTGTATGAGGATGTCCCTCTCTATACACAAGAGATGTGTTCCTGAAAGATCACAGGTGATTTGAATTGTCTAATACCTCTTTCATATTCGAAATGTGTTGGTTTAAAAGCCTTTGCTGTGACTCTTCTTAACAATTTATTGTTTATTAGATTACATAAAGTTTGAATTTATAAAACAGGGTAATTATTTTCTTAAAGAATGAATTATGAAACTAGACTGACCATGGAATAAACTGGTAGTTTTCTATGCAGTATTCACTTTCCCCTTCTTTCTTAGAAAGATGTTACTTGAGGCACCAGAGTGCTCAACTAAAAGACTACATTCCACAATATTTCTTGCATGTATGGGTGGCCAATGTGATGTAAACTCAAGGCAGTAAATAAGGCATCAAGAAGAATCCCCTTACTCTATCCCTTTTTCTCATCTAGAATGAAGGTGAGACATTTGCAGCTTTGAGAATGGAAGTCACACGCTAAAGATGATGGAGCTGCAGCCCCCGATGACTTTGTGTGCTGCAGCACCAGCCCTGAACTGCCCATCTTTGGACTTTCCTTTCTGTGAGACAGCAATAAGCTTCTCTTTTGTCTAAGCCTCTATTAGTTCTGTTCTCTGACATTAGCAGCTTATTGCAGTTTCTAACTGATGCCCCTAGCAATATTAGTGAGATCATCAAGTTCAATGGGCTGGCATTGTGTGTATCAGAATTGAAAATCAGAGTAATAACCACGCCTGAGCACAACCCCCTGGGAATCTTTTGAACAAGATCCCACAAGATTAACTAGATAATATTAGGAATGCTGTTATCGATAAAGTTTATTGAGCATTCACTTAGATGCCTGGGAACAATGCAGGAAGGGGACCTGGTCTAGTCTTGAAAAACCACAGATGTCTTCATTAGGAAGGTGACGTGAATGCTGAAAACCAAAGCAAAGCCCCTAAAGGAAAGGTGGAAGGGAGTGGAGAGGGTGGGGAAAGGGTGTTATGGGCAAAAGAAACAGTGTTTGCGAAGGCAGAGGCAAAGTGAACTTGTTCTATTTGAGGGAACTGTAAGTGCTTTATAAATAAACAGAACATCGTGTCAGAGGTCAGGATAGGGAGTAGATAGAGGTACTACTTCAGGCCAGAAAACTAGGCAGGGGAGCAGATCATGCAGACTTTTAAAACCACACTTACACATTCCGGTCTTTCCCAAAAGGAATGAGCTTCCATTTTCCATATATATATATTTTTTTTATTATTATACTTTAAGTTCTAGGGTACATGTGCACAACGTGCAGGTTTGTTACATATGTATACATGTGCCATGTTGGTGTGCTGCACCCATTAACTCGTCATTTACATTAGGTATATCTCCTAATGCTATCCCTCCCCCCTCCCCCCACCCCACAACAGGCCCCGGTGTGTGATGTTCCCCTTCCTGTGTCCATTTTCAAAAGATCACTGGGATGGCAAGGCAGAGAAAAAATGGGGTGGATGGGAGTTTGTTGTTTCAGTGAACAAGGTATAAGATAATGGTGACTACTGTAGCATGCGGTATTGGAAATATAAAAGGTAGACAAATTCAGAAGATAATACAAGTTGGAACAAATACGACTTGATAATTGATTGACTTAGTAGTGAGGAAGATGCCCAGATTCTTGGCTTAGGCCAGAAGAAAGGGGAAGGAGTGGCATTAATACTTGAATATGTATCAATGCACATTTGAAAATCTCACAGATTGTATATTTGGTGTTTCTTACAAATATCCCAAATGCGTTTCCTGTTTAAAAATTAGCTTGATAGCAATTGGCTTAGTGAAAATCCAATTTTATTGGTAAGAAGGGCAAGCCCTCTGGCTGTTCTCTGACTGGTTGGTATCTATTTCCTGGGGTATAATAAAGGGTACCCCTTGCCACAGGAAGCTATTACCAGATCTTATTTATTTCCTGATTAAAAAGGAGTAAATCATAGCCGGACATCTGTGGAAAATGAGTTTTTAGTACAGCTAAGGTAGTTAATGTCTAAATGGGAGTCTCTCCTGTGATGATAAATGTCTACTCTGTTGAAATAGTTTCCATAAAACTCAATCAGTACGAGGGTAGAGATATTGTGCAACTGTCAATGAGGCAATAAAGGGATGCTTGTTTATTGGGTTTGTAATCAACAACAAATCCTAACTCTTATAAAAAATGAAAATGTTTTGGTGTACCAGTTTAGCAATATAGGAGCTTCTTTTTCAGAAAAAAACTATATTCTAATATGAATTTAGTATAACATTCAGTGGATAATAGAAAAAATGTGGAAGACATCACTAGGAAAAATAGCGAACAATTCCCATGTGTGGGAGCACAGTGCTAATAGTTCTTAGAACAAATACTAGCATATTGCTGTCAAGTTAGTGTACACAAGGGGTGGGCTTTTAAAAGTCATTGTTCTGTATAAGCTTTGCCTATAAAATCCCTCACTGCTAGATTGTTGTCTGTATTGATGGACTGATGGAATGTTGCTGCAAGAGGTGAAGTGTACCTTTACCTTCAATTCCTGCTTCTTTTTCTCCCTTAAATACCTTGATGAAAAATACTGAACTGCTTCAATGACATTGGACGTAATTAGAAACACACAAATCCATTGTGCTCCGTGTATGTCACGCTACTGCCGTCCTTGTCGCAGTTGCTTTCCATAGACTCTGGTTGGGTAGGGAGGGTAAATAGGAAAGCAAGGAAGATGTGACCATTTCCAGAGGGTTGGATTTTCTTTAGGTTATGAAGATCACTGGGTTCCACTAGGATATGTGGTTATCTTCAGCCGGTTGTGGTAGAAACCAGCAGGACTTCCTCTTTTGGAGACAGTTGTCTAGAACCAGTTTCTATTAGTTAAGATCCACTAGGCTGCTTTAACAAAGAGACCCAAACATACCATGGCACACGTAAGCTAGAAATTTACTTTTCTTTCACATAACAGTTCAGAGGTGGGGATGAGCAGAGGTCCAGGATGGGAAGAGGATTCTGCTCCACTGGCCATCTTGAGTTTCTTCGAACTTGTTGCTTTCCCTTCCCAGACTATTGTCCTCAGCTGCAGGGTCAAAGTCAAGTCATAAGCATCACATCCTCTTTCCAACCCAAGGGAAGAGGGAAAGAGAAAATTAAGGGCAACCAGCTTTCTTTTAATGATATAACCCAGAAGCTGCTTGTCCCATTGGCCTACCTGCAAGGGGTCCTGGACAATAAAGTCTCTAGCTGGATGTCTGTGTCTCCAGCTAAAACTCAAAGTTTTGTAGTACTAAAAGGAAGTTAAGGAAAATGATATTGGAAGGCATATAGCAATCTCTGCTGCACAGTCCTTTTAATTTGCTTTAGTGACTGCTGTCTTTCTCAAATTTCATTTCTTGGGTGTTTGGGAAGGTGTCCCTGCATCTTATTGATGGTGCCCAGATGGTGACTATTTATTACTAAGGAAGAAACCATTGGAAACTGTATATTTCAAATGTCATGTTTAAACTGACATAGTTTGAATATTTCATACATTTAAGTTATTCATACATGAATACACTTCACTCTTCATGTAGCAGACTCAACATGGTGGTAATTACATTGTCTATCATACTTACCTTCCTACTTGCATATTCAAGTATTAATGCCACTCCTCCTGCCTTCTGGCCTAAGCCAAGAATCTGGGCATCTTCCTCACCACTAAGCCAATCAATTATCAAGTCGTATCAGTTCCAACTTGTATGCTGGGGATTTTCTTGTGTTGTTCCACAGCTTTGTCCTTGGAACCTGGCAATTAAGATTTGCTACCAAGAAATAAATAATGACGACACTTGAAATGAAATGGGAGGCTTTGTATGTTTAACACTGAAGGAAAATATATTGAGTACATTTGTATTTCAAAATATTATAGAAAGTTTTGTTTCTATGAAGTCCAATGCATCTCAGAAGATTCTGAGTTTTGTTTTCTCCTGCAATATTAAAATTATCTTTCCTAGGACTACCATGGTGCTTTTGGATGGGTTGGGGCCGGTGAATTGAAAGGGCCTAGTCTTTGGATGTTTAGGAGACACCCAGGATTTACTATCTGAGAGCCCAAAGGGGACGTGGGGTCATTCAGGACTCTCTTCACACTTTGAGCACAGCAGTAACAACATAAATATAAATAGTATAAATATAGAGATATTTTGGAGACAGGGTCTCACCCTGTCGCCCAGGCTGGAGTGTAGTGCCTGGTTGGATCATGGCTCACTGCAGCCTTGACCTTCTGGGCTCAAGCGATCCTCCCACCTCAGCCTCCTGAGTATCTGGGATTACAGGCATGCATCATCATACCCAGCTAATTTTTTGTTGTTGTTTGTTTTGTTTTGTAGAGACCAGGTCTCACTGTGTTGCTCAGGCTCATCTCCAACTCCTGGGCTCAAGTGATCCTCCAGCCTCAGCCTCCAAAAGTGCTGGGATTATAGGCATGAGACACCATGCCTGGCAGCACTAACAATATTTTATTTCACTTATCCGTCTTGTAGTATGGTTGCCTATTTTTTTTTTTTTTTTTTTTTTTTGTAGTATGGTTACCTATTTTTCTCTCCAATAAACTTTGAACTCCTTGAGGGGAAGAACTCTGTCTTTTCCCCTTTGTGTTTCCAGGGCCTATCACACACTGGCACAAAGTAGAAGCTGTGTGAGCTGGATGGGAATGGATGGAAAAGGGAAGTGGGACAGTATCTCTAAATAGGAGCTGGGAAACTTCCTTCAGTATATGAGAACAAGAGGAAAAGATGGGCATGGATATACAAAGTCCAGGACGCCCCTGACTGATGGCTTCTGCATACTCTGAGAGGGAGGAGGAGCTATCTTCAGTGGGTAGTGAGAGGGGGTGGGGAGTCCAATACTTTTGGGGAGCAGAAAACTTCAAAATAGTTACTCTGGGAAATAGCAGAGACCGTTGATGGGGAAATACAGGGAGTTGGCTTGCAATACTTAGAATCTTTTTCACTTTCTGTCCCATCTTCTATTTATTACCCTCTTTTCCCTTTTGGTTTCTTCCTTTCTCTGTTTAAAGATGCTAATATGCTTGCAGATTAAATGTACAAAAATCTTCCTCAAGCCCAAATCCCTCTCCAGAAATTGACTTCTCCCTCGCCCCTGTAGAGACAAACTCCTAAGAAGAGTTGCTGTCCTCACTTCTTGACTTTTTCCTGTCCCTTTGGACCTCACCCATTGACCGCCTTCTATTCCCTTCATTGAAATTATTTTCAGCAAGTCCTCACGATATATCCCTCTTGCTAAACCCAATGCAAACTTGAAGTCCTTTACTCACTTGATTTCAGAGCAGCTTTTGACTGCTCCTTCATTCGTGAAATATTCTATTTTCTTTGCTTCCAAATTATTCCCGTGTCTCCTATCTCTTATCTTCCACCTGATCTTAAGTGCTGGTGTCCCTCAAGGTTTTGTCCTGGGCCTTCTTTCTTCCATGTTTTCAGTTATATTGTTATACTGATGACTATAGAATCCACATCTCTAGCTCATTTATCTGTCCTTAGCTCCAGACTCATATTTACAGATGCTTCCTGTACCTCCACACCTGCATGTCCTAAACTCTTCCTGTCCAGAACTCAACTCATCACCATTCATTTGTCACCTGCTTATTCCCCCATGTTCCCTAGTTTACTGAATGGCATCTGGCAGACAAGCCAGAAATGAGGACATCGTCCCTACCTGCAAGTTCCGCATCACCATGATTTTCCCTTTTAAAACTTCTTCTCAAAACACTGCAGCACATTAATGCTGCCCTAGGCTAGCCACCAAAGTCTATTGTCTACATTACTTCGACAGATTCTGACTGGTTTCCCTATTTTCAGTTCATCTCCTCTCCCAACCCAGATATCTGCATTGCAGCCAGAATGACCTTTCTAAATGCAAATTTTATCATTTTCTTTCCTGCTTAAATTTTTAAAAAGATGTCCCCTTTTCCTTCTCCAGGAAGTTTAAACTTTTACCTGGCATAGAGTTGTTCATAATCTGACCATTGATTATCTCTCCTGCCTTATCTTTAACCCCTTTCCCCACCACCACCCCAGCAATCTAGGCCACATCCAAATTGATCTGCTTTCAGTTTCTTGAACATACCATTCTCTCTCATCTCAAATGACACTTCTGTCTGGAAATCTTTTTCTTCCCTCCTTCTTTGCCTGGCTAACATTCGTTAATTCATTTAACGATCTTTTTTTTGTTAATGTATTGTAGTATTAAGGAGGTATTATCCTAAGCACTAAGGAGATAATAGTGAATAAAATAGCAAAGTCCCTGTCTACCAATATCAGGACTGTGGATGTTCCAATCAGGCTTTTTTGTCCTCTGTCATGGCAAACATCCAACTAGGTCTCATTTTGTGGATTCTTCAGAAGTCCCCAAGGGAAACTTTTCCCTATACCCTTCCCTAGGGGGAGATACTGGGTGGCTCGCCAATTTAAAGGGAGAGCTGAATGACGAAACCTTGGAGAAACAATACCCAAGAAAGCTCTAGGATCTTAAGGTCGGGAACCCTTGGATTGGCTCCACCTGGTGCTAACCTTGAAATGGCTCAGTTCCTGCTAGGTTCCTAAAATTAAGATATGTTGGAGGGGAATTTCTATGTGTTTCCTTGATTAAGATTCAAATTTCTTTAAGGGTACAAAGTTTCAGTTATGCAAGATGATTAAGTTCTAGAGGTCCATGGTACAGTGTACTGCCTATAGCTAATAATGCTATATTACATACTTAAAAAGTAACTAAGAGGGTGGATCTTTTTTTTTTTTTTTTTTTTTTTTTGAGATGGAGTCTCGCTCTGTCACCCAGGCTGGAGTGCAGTGGCATGATCTCGGCTCACTGCAAGCTCCGCCTCCCAGGTTCACGCCATTCTCCTGCCTCAGCTTCCCAAGTAGCTGGGACTACAGGTGCCCACCACCACGCCCGGCTAATTTTTTGTATTTTTAGTAGAGACGGGGTTTCACTGTGTTAGCCAGGATGGTCTCGATCTCCTGACTTCGTGATCCACCCGCCTCAGCCTCCCAGAATGCTGGGATTACAGGCATGAGCCACTGCGCCCGGCCGAGGGTGGATCTTTAAAGTGTTCTTATCTACACAAAAAATTTCAGACTCCTGGGAGAGAGAATCAGGTTGACTTAAGTAGGTTCAAATATCTACACCTACAGGTTGGATAATGGGTCTGGAAACTAGAGCTACTGTAACTACCATTACAGTGGTCTAGATAGGAGATGATGGTAATTTGGATTATAGTCACAGTGGAGACAGAGAAAAGTGGATGAATATGTTAATGGGCAGAAGCCATCAGGATTTATAGAATAAAGTGATTGTGAAGGTGGAAGGAAAAAGGAAAGAGAATCATGAATGATGCCTAGATTTGGGGCTCAAATAACTGGTGGAATGTGGAGCCATTTACTGAGATTGGAAGAATGTGTAAGGAGGGAGATTTATGTTAGTGGGGTTTGGGGGAAAGACAGGAGAGCATGAATCTATTTTGGTCATAGTATGTTTGAGATGTGCAATCAGCCATTGGATATGAATCTGAAGCTCAGTGCAGCAGTGAGGTCTAAAGATATAAATACAGGAATCTTCATCATAGAGATGCTAAAGTCATGAGCCTAGATGATCTGACATATGGACAGATGGAAGGTAGAGAAGAGACAAAACCCTGGGACTGAGCCCTGGGACACAGATATACTTAGAGATTATAATAGATGAGAAGTCTGCAAAGAGGCTGAGAAGGGAGGCCAGCAAAGTAAATGAAAAAAAAATGGAATTTCCCACCATTGTCAAAGAAGCCAGATCGTCAGCCTGGGCAACAAAGTGAGACCCTTCTCTACAAAAAAAATTTTTTTAAATTAGCTGGACATCATGGCACATGCCTGTAATCCCAGCTATTTGGGAAGCTGAGGTGGGAGGATGGCTGGAGCCCAGGAGTTTGAGGCGGCAGTGAGCCATGATTACACTACTGCCCTCCAGCCTAGATGACAGAGTGAGATGCTCTCTCTTAAAAGAAGAAGAGGAAGAAGAAGAAAAAGAGAATAAGGAGGAGGAGGAGGAGGAGAAGGAGAAGAGGGAGGAGAAGAAGCCAGATCTTATTATCAGTAACAGATCTTCTCCCGTGTGGATGCCTGTTCAATGTTGAAATGGATAATCTGCTTTAGTTGTCTTGAAGTTGGATTCACTCTTGCCCTCCCTATGTATTCGAATGTCTCTGATATAATCCATCACTGTTCCAAGTTTCATGGATATATCACCCAACCCAGAAGGTATGTGTGGCATCATTAACAGTCTGACCACATGCTGTCCCTCTTCTCTATGGTGCTTATTTTCCTGTATAGGCTATCACCTGTCCAGTTAATCCTGCTCTTCTGTGTTTACGGGGGAATTTCCCCCATCTAATTCCTGTTATGGTCATGTGCTTTCTGCTGTTGATGGCCCAAGATCTGCACTATGGTTAGGCCTTTTTCTAAGCAAATAGAGTAGTATTAGGGCTAGGTGGATGCTAAGCAATCCTGCAATTCCAACCCCTTACTTTCCCCCCAGCTTTATTGAGGTATAATTGACACATTAAAATTGTATGTATTTAAGGTGTACAACTTGATGTTTTGATGTATGTATACATTGTGAAATAATGACCACAATCAAGCTAACATATCTATCACCTCACCACATCAGCATTCAACAGATATCTGCCCTACTGTGTTTATTATGGCATTATTCACAATAGCCAATAGTTGGAAACAACTAACCCCTTATTTTTAAGGCTAAGGAGGCTGAGGCCTAGAAATGATCATCCTATGCTAAGGGATGTGATGATGATATTTTAGCAGTTCTACTAATGGAATGAATTCTTTCTGATGAATGAAATGAATTCTTTTGTATATTCTAAACATAAATTCATAAATGTCATAGACCAAGAGACATCAACATCTGGGGCTGAGGCAAGCGAGGTGGTTGTGTAAAGAAAATGATAACACCAGTTCTGCCACTTTTATGGCTCTATCATTAGGTGGCATGAATAATATTGTAAAGTTCATGATAAATAATAACATGCCGTATACATGTGAGGCCATCTCTGTGCTCCAGATAAGACAGGCAAATACTGAGCAATTTTCTCTAAAGTCATTTGCACTCAAGAGAGGAGCTTATCCCCTGTTCTAAGAGTCCTCTGGCTTTAGATTTCTCAGCTCTTATAAGCACATATGGACCTCTAGCCCCAGACTAGGGTAGCCCTTACATACAGTCAAGGACCTTTGTGGGCTTAAGCAAGAACCCTTGAGATTCTCCCCATATTTTGGTATGGGCCAGCTGGCTCAAACCTGCTTCTCCCTGTAAAGCAAATGTTCTTAAAGTACCAAAAGGCACCTGAGGGTGGGAAGCTAGGCTGCATGGCAAGCTTAGTTCAGGGGCAAGCCCTGGAATGTAGCAGGGCCATTGCATGTCCTCTAGGAGGCATAAGAATGTTGGAAAGATGGCCGGGCGCAGTGGCTTATGCCTGTAATCCCAGCACTTTGGGAGGCCGAGGCAGGTGGATCACTAGGTCAGGAGATCGAGACCATCCTGGCTAACACAGTGAAACCCCGCCTCTACTAAAAAAATACAAAAAAATAGCTGGGCGTGGTGGTGGGCGCCTGTAGTCCCAGCTACTCGGGAGGCTGAGGCAGGAGAATGGCATGAACCCGGGAGGCGGAGCTTGCAATGAGCCGAGATTGTGCCACTGCACTCCAGCCTGGGCGACAGAGCAAGACTCTGTCAAAAAAAAAAAAAAAAAAAAAGAATGTTGGAAAGACTGATAGGCAGAACACACCATTAAATAGAGGTGAATAACACATACTCTTGAAATGAAGACAAATGCATTTTAGCTTGATTTTATTTTCTATTTTTCCTTAAGGGGCCAAGTGGCCCACGAGTCCCACAGGTGGAATTGCTATTAATCATGATCATTTACCTTCCAGAAAGGAAAAAATGAAGTCCAGTATGTGCAAGCTGTATTTCTAAATTTTGGATATATTTGGAAACCATAGCTTCATTCTTCCTAATAATTACCAACTACAGAAGGAGAGAAAAAGCTTGTAATCAGGGATGCAATGTCAGCCTTTTTGGCACTTTCATTTAAGACACTTATCCAGCCTGAAAAAAACATTATTAGGTTTCCATTCCAGATTGGTTCCAGAGAAAGCTTTTCACTTTCCCTCCCATCACACAGATTTTTAATATAAAACACACAGGGGCTACTGGGTAGAGAAAGGACAGAATCAGAAGGGAATTTAAAGATCTGAAATTATAATAAAGATCACTCTATAGACAAGGTGAGAATGATTTCTAAACATATCCTCTATCCCTGCCCCCAACACCTTCCGTTCCCCATTGACTGCCTTGTATACAGATGTTGTGAGTACTCTTGGTCTAAAGGACCAATGCCAGGCAGGAGGACAAAAACTGTAATGCCTGAGGACAAACACTGAAACCAGAAACTTCACTTAGGGCAACAGGGCACAAACGAACCATGGCCAAATTCATCCTCCTACTCCTTCTCTCCCTTTCACCTTAGTATGGATCTTACAAATTTAACTATCTGATATTTTTTAAAATGCTCAGTGGTGAGTTCTCATTTTAAAATAATGGTGTTACACAAGCAGCTCATGATAATCTGTATTGTGGAATAATTTGAGCCCTGTACAGCCACACTCCTGTTTCCATTTCTCCCAGGACTGACAGGATCATTTTTTCCTTTTTCCCTTTATTTTTCCTTCCTCTTTCTCCTTCATTTAATTGATTCCCCACTTGTTCCCCACAGTAACAAAACATGGGTTTGAGGCTGCCTACAGAAATATGGGAAATATTAAAAAAAAATAGATGAAGAAATTGGGGTGAAAGGAAAATTGGATTGCAAAAATGAGAGGCAGCCAGGGGTGAGGTTAACGTTTGGCAGAAGAAATGATAAAGTTCTATTTGAAAGCCAGAGGTTGGCCACAAAGTTTGTTTTGAGCTTCTTGGATAAAAGAGGAAGTGGGATTAGTTGCCAATAGCCAAAAACATACCAGTTGCTCAGAAGAATTTTATATACTGGTTCACATTTTATTTACCTACTTTTGACCTTTTTGTTGCTTCTCCACTCTATTGGTAGCTGAAACAGGAAGATGGAGCAAGATAGAAGCTGTAGGCTGATTTGAGGCTGAGCCTTTGGTATAGCAGTGGTTTCTACATCAAGCTATACACTAGATTCAGCAGTGGAGGAGGAGCTTTGAAAAAATACACACCCTTGGGACCCATTCATGGAGATTATGGTTTTGTAGGTATGGGGTGAACATGAGAAATATGAATTTTTTTCTCCGAACATATCTGCTATAGCAAGTCCACAGCACACATTTAGAAACTGCTGATGTAAGATGTGGTGAGAGGTGTCATGTTGTAGGCCAGGTTCTCCATGAAACAGATTTGCATGCAGAAAGTTGATTGGGGGCACTCTTGCAGTCAACACCTGTAAGGAGTGAAGGAGAAAAAATATGGCAGAGGAAAAAGTCAGGCTGTGAAGCAATCATTGAAAAAGGCTTTGGTCAATTCCAAGAAGAACTTTGGAATAGCTCTGCATATTTGTCTGAATTAGGGTAAGGGAGATGGGACTTTGTATTTCCTCTTTGACCAGTCACTGGAGGGGAACACAATCTTGGAGGGTGTGGCCTTCTTCAATGGAGGTAATCTCTAGAGAGGGACTCATCATGAGCTGTCTGTTGCTGATACTCTTAGCAGCTGGGGAAATGAGACCTTCAGTGCGGGAAAGTAGAGTCTGGATGGCACAAGGCAGCATACACTACAGTCCACCCCTTGACCCATTCAGATTGACTTGCTTCATATATGTTTGGGGAGCAGCCCATTTGAGATTATGGTGGCCCTCTTTTCCTGGGGGGGAACTTATAAGTAGAAGTTTAGTGGGATGAGCTATAACCCCTATGACTCTCTGTCATCCATAGGGATACCTTATTCTTTTAAGCATCTCCTTGTCTTTCTAAGGGTTGGTCCTTCTTGGCAACCACTGTGTCCTTGCTGTTCATTGGTCAATAATTGCATCTACCTTGTCCCTGAGGTCTAAGTTCTCCCCTCCCACATCTGTATTATGTTGGGATCCAGTGATCTACATTGCTGTCAGCGAGCTCAGTTCTATAATAGCATCTCCTATTGTCAACCATGAACTACAGAAGTTGCTCAATACTGAGCTTCCAGTGATGCTGCTGCCCCTAGCACTGGGCCATTCCTTATGGGTTTGTTAATAGAACGCTTTCTGGGCCCTCTTGTGGATCAGTCATCTGGTGGTCTTTTCAGCTTTATCTGCTACAGCCATGATTGTCACTCTTCTGATGCTTTAAATCTTTCCTGTCACCTGTGCCACAGTATTTCTATACTACTTAGTGTGGGCCATTGCTTTCTGTAAGCTATTAAGGATGCTCCTGGTAGCATATTATCACCATCTAACTGGGTTCTTGCCAAGGGTTAATTGAGTCCTACTCTACTCTCATATCTATAAATTCTCCTTTATCCACTTTTATGTTCCACCCACTCCCTTAATCCTTAGAATTCAGCCCCATACATGTTCTCCTGGCCTCTGTTGATCCATGTTGTATGGGTTCTACAGCTCCTGTGGCCTGCCAGTCCTTCCTTGCTTAGCATGTCCAGCACTTCTTAGGCCAAATTTTCTTAGGTAAGTTAAACCTAATTACTGTTTTAGTGGTCAGAAGGTGGGTGATCAGGGCAGATCCTGAGTGGAATCTATCTTGTCTAGCAAGAGAAAAGTCCTTCTGCCTTGTAGTCCATCAAGCGGGACATTGAAAAGAAAGGGGGGGCCACTTCTGCAGAAGATTCAGAAAAATCTAGGGACTCAGATTAAATGCATCAATGCAAGCATTTCCATTTAATATCTCAAGGTTCCGTTCCTCCTAATCAGGGTCTTGACCTGGGTATATAGACCTGCCAGGAATCTTGAGGTATTGGGAGTGATGCAACTCTTATTCTTATAAATCTTGGGCTTGATCATCAATTTTGTCTGTCTTGCAGTGGCAGGAAATGAGAGTCACTTGATAATGCTGCAAAGCCACCTTTGGCTTTTGCACTCAATCTAAATTATTGATGAATTACCCATATGATGCCTATTTCCCCCATGTTTCTCAAATGCCTCAGACATTGGACCTGCTAAACATTTCATTTCACTAGTATATGGTGCTGGCTCACCATCAGTGAAAGTCTTCTCTCACGCTGGCATCTAACTGCCATCGGTGACAGCCATCATTATTGCTGCCTGGCTCATGGGTGATCCAGCTCCAACATCTTATTTGTGAGCCATTGTTTTGAGCACTCCTAACACCCTACATGCTGCAGATCAGGTTCCCTGGGAGGTGGTAATCTTTGGATCAACCTTTGTGGGAAAGAGAAGAAAGCAAAAGTGGACAGAGGAAGAAACTGGTCTGTGAGGCATTCACAACCAAGACCTCAGCCCATTCCATTGTTTGCTCTGCAGCTGTGGCCACTCTGTATCATCATCCCCAGTTGGGGCAAGGGGCCTAGGCTTTATATACCTGACCAGTCATTCACTGGGGGCTGCTCCCAGGTAGCTGATAAGCTTAGGTTTAGCAGAGAACAATCTCTGCAGCAGGACTCAGTTATGAGCTGTCAGCTACCAATACTCCCGGGAGCTGGGAAAATGAGTGTCTTAGTCCTGAAAGGGAGGAGATATTTGGATGGCCCAACACAATGTCCACTACAGAAAGAAAAGCAAGTTAGGGCTTTGAACTTTGAGTCACTTACAGAAAACATACAAAGTCTGATCTGTTTGCTGCTATAAGGACAAATATCATAGAGCTGTCTGAGATTAAGACTTAGAATGCTAATATAAATGTGGAAAGATGAAGGAGAAATCATTAGATGATATTTTGGTTATACAAATCCAAAAATGTCTCCTGATGGTGATCATTTTTTTAAAAGTCTTCTCTTTTCTCAGTCTAAGAGAGCCTGTGATTATTAACTGCAGTTCCCCCAGGTCTCTATTCTGAAAGCACTCTGGTCCATCTTCTTAGAGAATACAAGCATCAGCAGGTGTGTTACCTGTTCTCCAGATAGGCAGATTGCAAGGCTATTCACAGCTTGATCAATTGTTAATCCAGCCACTGATTTAATGAGAGTTGATTAAGGGTACAGAAGGGAAAGAAGGAAGGAGAACAATACCACATTAAATATACTTATAAATTATAGGATGCATCTCAATTTCAGAAATGTTAAAATGTGTGTAATTATGTGCCTCAGGAAGGGAACAATACAGTATGAGACAGGAGTAAATGTTATGATAAAAATGGAGAAAATATGGGAAAAGCCATGGAAAGACCATTCCAGAAAAAGCAGGAAAAACCTCAGGGGAGTGGTACAATTTGAATAGCCTTGAAGAAAGAAAATATGACACACTTACATATGTGTGTAATTCTGCGGTCGCTGACCTTTGAAACATCTATATTTATCTATTTAGGCTGGTCTAATCTGGCAGATAAAATCACATTTTTCTGTTGCATTCTTTGTTTTAGCTGAGTCTCCTAGTATATTAAATTTGTAGGGATCTAATTATTGATCCACTTACATTGTATTTTTATTCAACAATTTAAACGATATTTGCATATATATCATGTTATGGTGTCAAGAGACCTTACAGCAAGGGAAACCTATTAAAATATCAGTAAATCAAATGGTGTTTACATTTGCTTTGCTACTTGTTAACATTTGCCAGTTGAGTGTTGTAGTCTCCTAGTAACAACAGGGACAAAATAATAATTTTGTAGCCAGTATTACATACTTACCTCAGATTCACAGTAACGTGTTAGAGATAAAGTAATTCCCAGTTACCACCACATTTCATATTTGTGAGTAGTAGAACTAGATAAGGAGGAAATAACATTAAATGATGAAATCACAATATTTTGGCAAACCTTAAAGCATTTTTTTCTTTTAAAATGCTTCTTTCTTCTGCTTATAGAATTAATACAAGCTCATTGTAAGAAATTTAGAAAATATAGACAAATGAAGATTGGGATGAATTATTCATGTATACTTCTCAGTAAGGTAGGAACAGCAATTTGGCAATTGAAAATTGGAACAATGCCACCATGAAGTGACTTTTGAATGTTACGATACACACACACACACACACACACACACACACACTCTTCATTCTATAGCTCAAATCTTCTAGAAAACAGTAATAAGACTGCCTTGCCCCCTCATTCCTTTCTTCCTCCCCTCCTTTTTGATCTTTCTCAATAAACTAACCCCTTGTGAATAATATGAAATCCACTTTTACAAGGTTTATAGAACAAGGAGCCATGTGCTATAATAGGACTTGTGAGGCAGTTTTGAGAATAACAAGACATTCAAGATGATTTCAAAGCTGGTGTCACTGCATTATCCTGAAAACAATTGTTTTTCCCAAGAAGAAATGCCAAATATTGGCCATGACACTTCAGAATTGTTTTAGAGCGGTGCTCTTAGATGTCATAGTTATGGTGATGTATAATGGAAAATAAGATTTGTTGATTTAGGGAAACCACATTACGTATAAAAACATCCATTTGTAACCATTTGGCTAGTCTTTCTTTAAAGGGATTTGATCACGTCTACTAAATCTCTCTAAAACGAAATCTCTCTTGTGTTAGTTGTGGGTCTGCCCTGTAAATCTTATTGGAAAGAGTTAAGATACAAATGATCAGTGAGTGGAAGTGGAACTTTGGGCCATATATCTATGCAGTGAATACTGATGGTGTGACAGAACAAGAGCATGGCTCTTGAAAGTGAGCTGTATTATGGAGGCAGATGGTCAACTGAGTATATGTCATTCACCATAACTTGGTCTAAACTAATTACCTAATGCAAGAAACAGATGTCTGGAGAGCCTCATAAACAGAAATGATACATGGATGACTTTATAGTGTGGCTAGAATGATGGCAGCTATTAAAATGCCATTGATCTCCAAAAATAGAAAAAAAAGTATGTCAAATAGTATTTTATAATTATTTTTTCTCTCAGAATTTAAAACATCATATTACCAGTAACATGACCCATGCATATTAGTAACCATAAAATAGGGCTATTTGTGAGACTGCTTACTCTGCATAGGTCATCAGGATGGAATTGTATTCCAGTGACCTGCAAACATAAATGCACCTCTGAAGGTTTCCAGTGCCCAGGCAGAATCTGTTCTTACGAACAATGCAATGTTTGCTGTATCCATAAAAGGATGCCAATGAGAAAACTAAGACCTGCTCTAAGAGGAATAAAGTCAGCTTCTTAACTCCCAATTTGGTTTGGGAGATCTATCTCCCATAGATCATGTTACTGATAAATACAGTGGCTGCACATTAGTCTTAATTTAGGATCTCTGAGTTGATCAAACAGAAGCTTACAGATTTTAATAAATCAGATCTTTCTAGTACTTTCTGTTTCCTTTTATTCCACATTAGAAAAGTATAAAGAATGATATAAAACAAACATAGTTACTAACCACCAAGATTTAATAAATGCTAATATTTTGCCACATTTTCTTCAGATCTTGGGGCGGGGATTGGGGACAGTGGGAAGAACAAAACACTCTAGGTAAAGTTAGGAAGGACTTTTCTTTCTTTTTTTTGAATTTTTATTTTAGGTTCAGGGGTACATATGCAGGTGTGTTATTTAGGTAAACACATGTCATGGGGGTTTGTTGTACAGATTATTTCATTACTCAGGTACTAAGCCTAGTGCCCAAGAGTTATTTTTTCTGATTCTCTCCCTCCATCTACCCTCCACCCTCAAGTAATCTTCAGTGTCTGTTGTTCCCTTCTTTGTGTCCGTGTGTTCTCATCATTTAGCTCCCACTTATAAGTGAGAACATGTGTTTGGTTTTCTATTTCTGTGCTAGTTCACTTAGGATGATGGCCTCCTGTTCCATCCATGTTCCTGCAAGGGACATGATCTCATTCTTTTTTAGGGCTTCATAGTATTCTATGCTGTATATGTACCACATTTTGTTTATCCAGCCTACTATTGGTGGTCATTTAGGTTGATTCCATGTGTTTGCTATTGTAAGTAGTGCTGCAATGAACATATGCTTGCATGTATCTACGGTAGAATGATTTCTATTCCTTTGAGTATATAATGGTAGTTCTGTTTTTAGCTCTTTGAGAAATTACCACACTGCTTTCCACAATGGCTGTGGAAAGTGATTTACCCTCCCACCAACAGTGCACAAATATTCCCTTTTCTCTGCAACCTTGCCAGCATCTCTTATTCTGTTATTTTTTGACTTTGTAATAATAGCCATTCTGAATGGTGTGAGATGGTATCTCATCTTGGTTTTGATTTGCATTTCTGTAAAGGTCAGTGATGTTGAGCCTTTTCTTCGTATGCTTGTCATCTGCATGTATGTCTTTTGAAAAATGTCTGTTCGTGTCTTTGCCCACTTTTTAATAGGGCTGTTTATTTTTTTCTTGTAAATTTTGTTTAATTTCCTTATAGATGCCGGGTATTAGACCGTTGTCTGATGCATAATTTGCGAATATTTTCTCCCATTTTGTAGGTTGTCTGTTTACTCCGTTGATAGTTTCTTTTGCTGTGCAGAAGCTCTTAAGTTTAAGATCCCATTTGTCAATTTTTGCTTTTGTTGTGATTGCTTTTGACATCTTCATCATGAAATCTTTGCCCATGCCTGTGTCCTGAATGGTATTGCCTAGGTTGTCTTCTGGGGTTTTTATAGTTTTGCATTTTACATTTAAGTCTTAATCCATCTTGAGTTAGTTTTTGTATGTGGTGTAAGGAAGGGGTCCAGTTTCAATCTTCTGCATATAGCTAGCCAGTTATCCCAGCACCATTTATTGAATAGGGAATCCAGGAAGGACTTTCCTAAGCTCATTTTTCTCTCTCCTCAAGAGCAACTCGTATCTCAAAGTTGATGTATATCCTTCCTTTCCATGATTTTATATTTGACTTCGAGCGTGTGTATGCATAAACAGCATATGGAATAAAAATATACATAAATAGCATCATTCCTATACATATTCTACAACCTGCTTTTTTATTAAACATTATGTTTTCTAATTCCTATCCATAGCAATACAAGTGCATCTTGATCATGTGCTTTTTGTCTGGTTAAATAAGTCTTATTTAACTCTGGTATGGAATTCCATTGTTTGAGATACACCATAATATATCCATCTATCCATTTCTCTATTCTCGAACATTTTAATTGTTTCTAATTTTTCTCTACTACTAACAAAGTTTCAATAAACATCTTTGTACCTGGAAGTGAAATTACCTATTCATATCTCCATTTTTTTGTATTTTAAAATTTTCTTATTCATTTGAGGGAGCTATTTAAGTTTTCAAATACAATCTGCTGTTGTTGTTGTTATATGATGCAAATATCTTCTTCAAGAGTATGTTTTATTTTTAAACATTAAGGTCTCTTTTGTTTGTAGTCAAATTAATCAAACCTTTCCTTTTGTAATTGGTGTTTTTGTCTTGTTAAAGAAATCTTTTCTTCTAAGATTTAGTAGAGATTGTAACCTCTAATTTCTACTAAAAATATTAAAATTTTGTATTTCTTATTTAAATGCTTAATCCGTTTGGAATGTTTGACCATACTGGGAGTTAAGAATTTAATTTAATGCTTTTTTTCTATATGAAAAATAACCATTACCAGTTTTTGAATACCCAGTCTTTTCTTAATGATCTGTAATACCATCTCTTTCATATATCAAGCTCTTATGTAAGGGGGACATTACTAGTACTCACCGATATCTGGCTATTCTGTCTTCCTGGATATCCCAAAGACTACTTCTCAGCTCTTTACCAGGACCATGTACCTAGAAATGGCCAGTGGCTTGTGAGGAGAAATGATGTGTGTAATTCTGGGATGAGACTGTGGAACATCCTTGTTCTGTTTCCCTCGTCCTTGTTTCAGTTTCCCTCTTCTCCTGTGTTGGAAAGCATGAAGAATGTATGTTGGGATGAGGGAGCCCACACAAGATAGAGCTGCCTGGATTGTCACATCACTTTGTGGTCATCTGTACTAACAGCAGGTCCTGTGTGAGTAAGAAGTTAACTCTGAAGTGCTAAACCTCTGAGATGTCAGGACTAATGTGTTACTGTAACTTACCTTGATCAATACGCCATGGTTCTGACTGTGGGCTCTCTATTTTCTTCCACTGCTTCATTTATCTATCCAAATACCTTACTGCATTATCTTAATTATTTTGGCTTTGTATAAAGTCTTGCTTTCTAATAGGGCAAGTCTCTATCCTCCTTCTCTTTCTTGTCTTTTTTTGTCTTTTTATCTTTCCAAATGGATTTTTGAATAATTATCAAGGTTAACAAAATTGCTGCTGAGGCTATGATTAGAATTTTATTAAATCTGTGCTTTAAGTTGAGAAAAAATGACATCTTCATTATACTGAGTCTTCTATCCAAAAGCATGATAAATCTACTCCATTTATTAGGTTTAACCATATTAAAGTACCATTTTTTGTAGATTGAAAAAGCCATAGGACCTGTCTGAGGTATCATTTAGAGACAGGAAAAGATGATCAAGTTCACATAGTGAGTTGAAGAAACAATGGAGAAAGAATAGAATATTTCTGCCTGTCCTATCAAGTCTAATTTAGTCAATAAGCTAGTTGTATGAGTTAGATCATGAAAGCTTCAAATTTTTTTAAATGATTAAGTATGTAATTTCATACATAGCAAAAGAATATATATGAAAGATATGTGTGTAGGGCAGTGGTTCTTAATTGGGGGTGATTTTTGTCTCCTAGGGTACATTTGGCTATGCCTGTGGACGGTTTTGGATGTCACAACTGGGAAGATGGTGCTACTGTCATTCAGTCAGTAGAGGCCAGGGTACTGCTGACCATCCTACAATTGCACAATTGCTTGCTTATACCTTATTTATTTTTTATTTTAATTATTTTTTAGAGATGGGGTCTCCTGTGGTACAGGCTGGAGTGCAGTGGTGTGATCTAAGCTCACTGTAGCCTCAGGCTCCTGGCCTCAGTTGCCACCCACAACAAATATTTATTTGAGTTTGAGAACCCTGATATGAAGTGATTTGGAATAACAATAAAATAAATACCGTATCTCACAATGTGGCTTAAAAAATTAAATTGAAAATTCATTTAACCATAAGAAGTCACCACTATACTGATTTTTGAGTTTATCATTCCTTTGCATTTCTTTATAATTTGACTCCATATGCATGCATCCCTAAAAAATATATGGTTGAGTTTTGCATGTCTGTATACTTTATAAAATGGAATCCTACTGCATACCATGTTTACAGGATCCATGTATGTTGAAGTGTGAAGCTGTAGTTCGATTGATTCATTCATTTTTCACAGTTGTATAGCATTCCATTGGGTGAATTTAACATACTTTATTTAGTGTCATGTTGATTATTTAGGTTGTTTCCAGTTTTCTATTATGAACAACATTATTATGTACATTGTTGCATGCACCTTTTGGTGCACATGGAAAAGCTTTTCCTCATGGTATATGCTTGGAATTAAACTGCTGGGCTACAGAGTATATGCATTTTTTACTTTATTGGAAAATGCAGATGAGCTAATATACATTTTTGTCAGCTGTGTGTAACTGTTCCTGATGCTCCACATCCATGGGACTCTGTGTCTTTATAATTTCTGTCAATCTGGAGAGTCTAAATGTTATCTTTTTGTGATTTTAACATGCATTTCCTAAATTTATAATAAGGGGGCAACATTTCATATTTTTATCAGCTATTTGTGTTTATTTTTCAGTGAAATGCTTGCTTATACCTTATTTATTTATTATTTTAACTTTTTTAGAGATGGGGTCTCCATCTGTCACACAGGCTGGAGTGCAGTGGTGTGATCATAGCTCACTGCAGCCTCCAACTCCTCGCCTCAAGCAATTCTTCTCCCTCAGACTCCTGAGTAGCTAGGATTACAGGCCCATGCCACCACCTCCAAATAATTTTTAAACTTTTTTATTTTAGAAATAGGACCTTGCTATGTTGTTCAGGCTGGTCTTGAACTCCTGGACTCAGGTGATTCTCCCACCTCAGCCTCCTGCATAGCTGTATTTATGTCTTTTGCCCATTAAGTTATTGGTCTTGTTTTCTTTTAGGAGCTTCTAAATATTCTGCATACTAATCCTCTGTTTATTATATGAATTGCAAATATCATCTACCAATTGGTGGATTGTTTTCACCTGTTAAATAATGTCAGTATTTTCTTTTTTTGGTTCTTTAAAAGTCATATTGAAGAAAATTACTTTCTAAACTAAGACTATAAAGAAAAGTTCTATTTGAAACTTTAACCTGAATGGAAATATATTTTTGGTTATATTTTAAGGGATCTAGTTCTATATTTTCAATATACCTAGCTAATTGTCCAAGCACTATTTCTTCAAAAGTCCATTTTTCTCTTACTGATATGCAAAATCCCTTCTATCACATATTAATTTTACATATACATGTGTGGGCCAGTTTCTGGACTCTATTTTGTTTTATTGGTTTATTTATTTATCCCACACCAGTATCATGCTATTATGCTATTTTTGTAAATGGGGCTTAGTATCTGCTAGGATGAGTCACCCAATCTTTTTCTCCTCATTATGTAGAAGTTTTTGTTTCTATTTTTGGCAATCTTGGTCTTCAGTACAAATTTTAAAATTAGCTTATCAAGATTTATAAAAAATCTGGTTAAGATTTTAACTGGAATTGCATCGAATCTATAGATTTAGAGAGAATTGATATCGTTACAATATTTAGTAATCCCACCCCACCAAAATTTATTCAATTTTTCTTATATATTTAAATTTATTCAATTTTTCTTATATATCCTGGCAATGCATTAAAATTATTTTCATGCAGTGATTCTGTGTTTGCAGTGAGAGGGCCTCGTTCTACATCAATCCATCTGCCTTGACTGGTATATCCTCAAATACTGTTAACCAGATCTATATTTTTAACAAGATTCTTCAAGAAATATATAATCTAGTGATAATGGTTAATAGCTATAGCTACACATAGAAAAGATTAAATCAACTAAATCTGTAAAGAATTTTCAGTTTACTTGAATTAATGTGGGTTGGGATAATTCATGATTCTCACTTGAAGTATTGCCTTTTTATTGACCTCTTCCCTAATCTTATGTCTAGAACAACACTGAAGCTTCTTTTCCATTAAAATCTTCTAACATCATCTTCTATTTTAGCATATCCATGTGAACCCTACTTTTCCCCAATAGACCTCAAAATTACATTAATACTTTCTTGCCCAATACCTCAAATGATCAAAAACAAGGATGTTTCCCCTCCTAATATTTATTATAGCAATTTTCAAACAGTAAGAAAATTTGCAAGAACAGTAAAATAGAAACCATATACCCACCACCTATAGAAACCATTTAAGGTATTAGTATTTTCCCCTATGTACTTCATCTCTCTCCTATTCTAGTATTTATCAATCATCTATTTTGTTGAACCTTTTCAACATAAGTTGCATTATTATGACCCTTCATCCTTAAATACTTTAACATGCATCTCCTAAAAATGACATTTTTTCTATGTAACACAATGCTATTATATACCTAAGAAAGTATTAATGATATTCCGAAAACCATCCCCATCCAATATCAAGTCCATATTAAACTTTTCCCATTGGTGAGTTTTCTACTTCTACTCTTCCTTCTGTGTTAGCCAGCATTCCTCTTTAAAGTGGAGGTTTTATCACTAACTAGAGAAGTAAACATTAGTTGCTTCTAAATAGCCAAATTAAATTAAAATGCAATTTCTTAACCTGGGATTTGTAGTGACCACAGGAAGCACTTCGGAGTTTTCTGACCCTCTTTAAATTGTATATATATATACATACATTTTTTGGGGGGCTGGGGAGAAGAGCCATACTATACTCAGGTTCTCAAAGGTGTCTGTGATACCCCAAAAGATTAAGAAGCACTCTTCTAAATGTTCCTTGTTATCCAGTGTGAAACATGGAGTTCTCTGTGTTGACATACAGAGGAACTATACCAAATGAGAAATAGCCATATGTTCCATTTCAGAATGTGTATTGCTGATTAAAAGCCAAATGGGAGTTATAAAATTTGGGAAAGTGAAGGAAAATAAATGCAACTATTAATTAGGATCTAGTTTATGATGCTGTTGTGAAGAATAATACATCTTTAGCTTAAATAATATTCAATGTCTTGATCATATGTACCATTAGTGGAAAATAGTGACTAAGTTGTTGTTAGTCTATAAAATTAAAACATACCCTAAAAATTAAAGCATTGGCTGGGTATGGTGGCTCACACCTGTAATCCCAGCACTTTGGGACGCTGAGGCAGGTGGATCATGAGGTCAGGAGTTTGAGACCAGCCTGGCCAATGTGGTGAAACCCCGTGTCTACTAAAAATACAAAAATTAGCTGGGCGTGGTGGTGCACGCCTGTAATCCCAGCTACTCGGGGGGCTGAGGCAGGAGAATCGCTTGAACCCGGGAGTCAGAGGTTGCAGTGAGCCAAGATCGCAGCACTGCACTCCAGCCTGGGTGCTAGGGTGAGACTCCATCTCAGAAAAAAAAAAAAAGAAAAAAGCATTATCATTTGCTGACAGGCACTAATGACTTCGATGGTGACAGGTTAGCTTAGTTCACACATTTCATCAATGATTAAAGTTAATGAGTGAAGTGTAAGCAGGACTCTACTTAATGAATGTGCTAATTGTTTTCCTTGCTGCAAATGTTAGTGTTGCTTTTAACCACAATATACAGAAGATTAGGAGCCAATTCATTATACGTTATTTAATGAGTTATATTTATACTATATAATGGCATTTTTAAATTCACACAGTACCCTGCTTAATATTCAAAGCACTTTACTAGAGCACACTATTTTAAGCTCAAAGCTGTCCTTTGTCATGGGGAGGCAGGAAGAGTATGCCAATTTTAGCTCATGAACTCAGCCTCTGAATTCATGCTGCCTGGATTTAAGTCCTGGCTCCTACTTAGCAACGGTGTGACCTAAGAAATGTTACTGACCTTTCTGTGCCTCAGTTGTCTCACTCATAAAGCAGGGTGAGTAGTACTATCTACATCATGGGGTGTTACAGAATTTGGTGAGTTACTGCTTGTAAAGGGTTTGTTGCAGTGCTGGGCATGCTGCAAGTCTCCGAAGTATGTTACATGATTCTCAGTTACACTCCTTCCCTCATGATCCATTCTCCACGCAGCACTCAAAGTGAACTTTCAAAACTGAGAATCCCTTCATGTCACCTGGCTGCTTAAAATACTCTGGGGACTGCCCATGGCAAAGGATTGAAATCCAAACCGTTCACCATGGCCAGGACTGTTCTCTAGACTGTGCCTAGCTCTGTGCACTCATCTTTCTCTCCTCACCCGTGCCTGGCTCCTATGCTCCAAGCACACTGCTCTTTTTGTTTTTCAAACACACCAAATTCTTTTCTGCTTCAAGGACATTGCCTGGACCTCCCTTCCCCCAGATCCTCTGGCACGTCTGATTCATATGCCAACTCAAGGCAGATTCAGGAATGAAGGCTGCCTTCCCTGACTACCCAATCCCAGTTGCACCTGGCTGTTGCCACGGCCCTGTTGAATGAATAGATGAATGAAATTTTGTGAACCTTCAGGCTCATGGCACACTATCATCACTAGTCCTTCCTTTATTCTATTTTCTTTATAGCTCTTATCCCTTACATAATGCATAAATACACACACAGGTTATTTATTTATCTGAATAAATCTGCAGTGATGCATAAGTCCCTTAGAACTCAGAATCTCCTTGGCTGATACTGTCATTCTTTCCATATGCTCTCTTGGCTGGTGGTTCTCCAAGTTCAATGTGTGCTGGGCCTATCTCCAGAGTTTCTGATTTAGTGGGCCAGGGCAGATCTCTTTGGGAAAGTGACATTCAAGGATGAGACTTAAAGGATGAGAAGAAGTCCAATCGCATGGGAGCTGGAGGATGAGAGTTCTAGGCAGTAGGAACAGCAAGTGCCAATAAGCTGAGCCGAGGAAAGAGCTATAGTGTTTGAGTAACAGAAGGAAGGTGAGTATGGCTAAAGCTTGGAGGGAGAGTGGGAAAGAATTCCAGGCTGACCTTGAACAGGAGGCAGGGGTCTGATCAGGCAGTGCCTATTGGCCCTGTGGGGGAGGGTAGTTTGTGTTCAGAGTACAGTGAGAAAGCTTTGCACAGGGGAGAAACATGATCCAATTCACATAGTTTTAAAGGATCACTCGGGATGCTGTGTGGACAAAGCCTTGTAAAGGGGCAAAAGTTCAGTAATGAGATTCATTCTACTCCTTCCTTTGAAGCAATCCTCTGGTCTACACTGACTTCCCACAGAGCCCACTGTGTTTTTTGGGCTCTAGAGCTGCTATGGAACTCCTTTAAAATAGGTGCTTGCCATTGTAGCAAACAAATGAATATAGCGTCTGCCTCAATTCCCAACTTGGAGGAAAAGCTTCAAGCTCACAGTCTCTGTCTAGGGAGCAGCCCATGTCTTTTTCTGTGTAGGGGAACTCTGTATTCTGCCTCGCCTATCCTGTTGCTCTGGCCCAGCTGTTGGACCAGGAGAGACACCAGGGCAGCCAGAATGCAGGCTGGCCTGCAGTTAGCGAGGTGGCCCGGCACAGGGCTCTGCCTAGCAAGGTTAATGATAGTGAACAAACCACTCCCATCAGGCACTGTCTTTTGCAGCAGCAGCAGTAGCAGATGGTGGCAGGACTCGAGGCTTATGTGCAGAGAAACATCATGAGGCTGCAGGAGCCATGAGAGCGAGGTTATGAATTAGAGTCAGAAGTGAGCAGAACTTATTGGCAAAACTAAAAGGCAGTGGAAAAATACCCAGAACAAAATGGGTTGCTTGGTGATGGCGGAAGAGGCAGAGGCCAAGGCAAAGCAACACTGGGTCCCCAACCTGGTTGAGTCCATTAACTTCTGTTGCTGGGAAGTAGAATGAATGGAAGCAAACAGGGCCGGGTTTCCAGAGGGGTGCCAAGTCTTCAAGGTAATCCGTTTCAGGCCTGCCTCTTCTGGGCTTCTCTGCCTTGATGACCTCCCTTCTATACATGTCCTGAAATACCCTCCTACCCACAATCATTATACAGAGTGCCCCGAGCCCCTTGCCAATGAACCCACACCCACACCCCACCTAGGAATGGAAATTCCTCCTTGCTTACTGGAATTCCTTTACAGTCCTCGGATGTACAACTTGTTATAATTTAACACTGTTCTATCATTGTTTAGGCCAGAATAATGTCTTCATTTTTAGTTGAAACTTTAGTATAAATTTGCCTTCACAGAAAGAAATGAACACCTGTTGTACCAAAATATGAGAAAGCAGCCATCTGACTGTAAATTACTATAGAATAGCAAAATCTCCCCTAACATATAATTTTTAATTCATTTAACTTATGATTTATACATTTTTTGGTATGTAAAATTCTAAAAATTAAATATAAAATATGGTAACATTTTCTCGGAGGTGCAAAAGAGATGCATCGCTTACCTGTTTAAAACCACTGATTAGGCTGGGTACAGTGGCTCATGCCTGTAATCCCAACACTTTAGGAGACCAAGGTGGGAGGATCATATGAAACTACAAGTTTGAGACCAGCCTGAGCAACAAAGCGAGACCCTATCTCTACAAAAAATTTTTTAAAACTCATTTATTAGTAATTCATAACCTTTAGGGAATAATCTCAGATCCTTAGAAGGAAATTGGAGGCCCATCTCTTCAGCCTCCTCCACCAGCCCGTTTTTCTGCTTTGTTTTCCAAAATGCAGAGGTCCTGCTCCATCTGTATGGAACCACCTGTAAGGTACTGACCAGGTGTGCTGTCTCATGCCTTGTACTGTTATAGCATGTCTGGTCTGGAAGCCTCTCTCCAACTTCAGTCCCCACTAGTTTGAGTGACTCCCCTCCTTGATCACACTTGGAGCTGACTTCTTTCATTACATTGTGATGCGTTCCGCCGGATGTTTCTGTTTACTTGTGCATTCAGGGCTAGGATCTCAACCTCCAGAAGACAGGGACTGTGCCTTTAACTTTCTCCAGGGACTACCTCTGTGCCAGGGCATGTATAGCGTGTGGCCCAAAATAAAGGTTTATGGAATGAAGGAATGAAGCTGCAAAGTCTCGTGCCATGGTCTCAGAGGTATGGCTTGGGGTTGCCCCAGGAAGACAGGTTTGGTACTCTCAATATCTTTATTACAGAATATGTATAAAATCCTTCTTCACACATGATTCCTAAATAATGTCATGCATGGGTGGCATGCTTCATGAAGTTTCAGGGTTTTAAATACATCTCCCTTCCCCCAGGTCCCACCTAGAAAGGTCAAGTGTGTTGTACAAACCCTTCCTCTGTATGTGGCCTAGATGAGGAGATCAAACACCTCACCTGTCCCAGGAGCAGAAAATGTTTTCTGGGTCTCATTGGAGTCTGGCTTTGATTACTTTTTAATCATTGGCTTCAGTCTGTGGGAACTAAACCTTACATCCCACCTCCTCCAAGGCGTTTTCTTTCTCTGGACAACTTGTTCATTCCTTTATAGCAGCGGTCCCCAACCTTTTTGGCACCAGGGACCAGTTTCATGGAAGACAACTTTTCCATGGATGAGGGAGTGGGGGGTGGGGGGCGTTGGTTTTGGGATGAAACTGTTCCGCCTTAGATCATCAGGCATTAGATTCTCATATGGAGCGTGCAGCCTAGCTCCCTCCCATGTGCAGTTCACAGTAGGGTTTGTGCTCCTATGAGAATCTAATGCTGCTGCTGACCTGGCGGGAGGTGGAGCTCAGGTGGTAATGCTTGCCCCTGCTGCTCACCTCCTGCTGTGTGGCCCAGTTTCCAACAGGCCACAGACTGGTACCAGTCCACAGCCTGGGGGTTGGGGACCCCTGCTTTGTAGCACTCAATACAATTTTACTGATATATTTATATCTTTACCCTCTCTCTCAGAGTTGGGTATGAGCTCTGCAAGGGTGGGGACGGTGCCTGTTCTATTCATTGCTACACAACACAGTGTGGCTTCAAAGGTACCTGATGAGCAACTGCTGGGTTATGTTTGGGTTGAAATACCCTCCAAGTGTCATACTACTAACTGGCATGCCCAGCTTTGAAAAATATCACATAATTTCTCTCTCTCAAAAAAAAAAAAAAAACCCTGAAAGATGTGAATTGCTATTACTGTTTTACCAGTAAGGTAATAGCCCAAAGAGAGATTGACTTGATGAAAATCACAGTCAATGAGAGAAATAAAGACTTGGACCCAGATTTTCTGATAGAAAGCCAGTTTTTTTACTTCTACAATTACATTTAGAGAAAATTTTAGGAGTGCTAAACTATGCAATGCTATTCCAAAGGTCATCTGGTGGAAATTCTATTGTCCCTCTGCCCAGTGCTTGCTAGAGAAGAGAAAGAAAATCAACAGGATGATAATGAAATGATGGTAGAAATGATCCAGCCTATTGAACATGCTGCTTGGCTTTTCCTTAAAGTTGTTATAGTAACTTATTATAAAACAATAAGACACAAATCTTTAATTCACACCAAAAAATAAACTCCCTGTAGTCTCATATGTGTGCCATTGCATCTTTAGGGAGCTTTTTATTAATTGAGTTGATAAGCATCGACATTGAAGTCTTATCAGTCCAACAAGAGTGAAGAGAATTCAGATGTGAAATTCAATCTGGTCAAGAATTTGTTATTGGGCAGGAACCAATAAAAATGAGGCTCTGAGTTCATTATTCTAGTTTTTCGAATGCCCTGTCAGAATAAACACTAGAAAATATTTTATTTTCAAAACATAATGTTTTATACATATTAGTGTAAAGCACTATGACTCAGATATTCTAGTTACCATATCTAAACATTATGGCAAAAATTGCTATAAGAACACATGGAGATAGTACAAGCTTCTATGAATTATGATGAGCAAATGGCATTGATTCATGTCTCTGTGAATTAAAAGCTTGGGAAATGTCTATAGACCTTCCCCTTTGATGTATTGTCTGCTAATCTTTATAAACAATTTCTTGTATATTCTCATGATAAATTTAGATGTTTTAATACAATGTTTCTTAAATGATTTTGATTACAATTCACAGTGAAAACTACATTGGAACCCAATGTACACATACATATGTATATATAACTGGAAATGTGTCTTACAACATTACCTTTGCTGTGTACCATGTATTCTGGTATTTTTTATTTTATTCTTTCCTATTTCATTAGTTAAAACAAATTCTGGTCATTATCCAGTAAGCTGACTTCATGACCCATTCACGGATTGTGCCCATAATCTTGAAAACTCTTAGAGGGTGTTCTGGGCACATATTGCTTTGCAACAAACAACTGCTACTTTGTGGCTTAAAACAAAAACAGTTTTTATTACATTTCAACATTTTATTGGTCAGGAATTTGGGCAGTGTTTGGCTGGGTGATTCTTATGTTCCATATGGCATTAATGGGTTCACTTGGCAGCATGTGGCTGAAGAATGACTGGTTTGAAGGGCCCCAGATGGCTTCACTCATATGTTGCTGGAGATGGCTAGAGAACTTGGTTCAAGTTGGACTGCCAATAGAAGGGCCTGCATGTGCCCACTCTGGCTTAGAGACCTCTAAGTAGTTGAATTACATGATGGCCCAAGAATCCACCAAACAAGGTGAAAGCTCTATGACCTTTTATGACCTAGCCTTGAAAGTCCTACTGTGTCATCTCCATGGTACACCATAGGTGAAAGCAGTCACAGAGCCCACCCAGATTTAAGGAAAAGGAATATAGATCCTAATTCTCAGTGGAAACAATGTCAAAGAATTTTTGGACATGTTTTCAAAACCATATAAGTAACATTGAGTCATGTTTCTCTGAATTAAGAGCTGTGGATATATCTATGGACCATCCCTTTTGATCTAAAATTTATAAACAGTAACTTCTCTATTCTTAAATTAAATTCAAATGTTGTAATACAATGTATTTCAAATGATTTGACTATAATCCACAGTGAGAAATACATTTTTCATTACAATCCAGGACACACACAAACTACGCATACATAACATTAAAAATGCTTTATGAAACAATACTTACACTGTGTACCTTGCATTCCATAGCTTCTCTTGTATTCTATTATATTTGTAAATAATGGTAGCTATTACCCACTAAATGAATTTCATACTCGTTAATGAATTGTGACCCTACGTTTTAAAAACACTGTTTTAGTGGATGATCCCTTTTTTCAGTTTAGGCCCAAATTTTCCTTTTTGAGACCCTTAGCTCTTGGAGATCAAGAAAGTGGTTTTATTATTCTTTGTTTCTGATGCCATTGTAGATGTTCAGTAAATGTTTCTTGAGTCTTGAATTGAGAGAAAGAAAAAAAGAAAGGAATGAAATTTCTCTCTGTCTACAATTTTACATTTGTCTTCTATTCTCTTTGACCTCAGTGTTACAGTTCAGTGAAACTTGTGCAGAAGTTATACATCATGATATATAACAAGGCTAGTGGTGACTGAAGATCTATTATTCAGTTGAATTTCTTTCTTTCCTTCCAGCCTTCCTTCTGTCCAACATCTAGCAGAAAGATAGAAATGTAAACAGAAAACACTAATACAAGTTCATAACTGAGATGGTTGACAGTCTGTCCAGTGTGCAGAGTAGGGAGTTATTACTTCTGCCTGTGGTAGAATTCGTGAGGCCACACAAAGCAAAAGGCATTTAGGAGGATGAAAAGGACTTTGTTAGATAGATGAGAAGATGAAATGTTTTCCTAGTGGAGGCACAACATGAACAAAGACTAAGAGGTGAGATGTGTCTGCAGGGGGTCCTGAGAGTCTGTGACATTCATGTGAGTGTGGAAGACAAAGAAGGGAGGAAGGGAAGGATGGGGAGAGAAATCTGAGGAGGTGAGTTGGGGCCATGTCAAGAAAAGCCTTAGGACTTATTAAGTCATTTAGATCGGGGTGCTCCCTGGTACCCATCAGTGTCTTGTTAGGAACTGGGCGGCACAGCAGGAGGTGAGCGGGGAGCAGGGGGTGAGTGAGTGAAGCTTCCTCTGTATTTACAGCCACTCCCCATCACTTGCATTACTGCCTAAGCTCTGCCTCCTGTCAGATCAGTGGCGTCATTAGATTCTCACAGGAACAAAAATCCTACTGTGAGCTGCGCATGCGAAGGATCTAAGTTGTGTGTTCCTTATGAGAATCTAATGCCTGATAATCGGTCACTGTCTCCCATCACCCCTAGATGGGACTGCTTAGTTGTAGGAAAACAAGCTCAGGGCTCCCACCGAGTCTACATTATGGTGAGTTGTATAATTATTTCATTATATATTACAATATAATGATAATAGGAATAAAGTGCACAATAAATGTAATGCACTTGAATCATCCCAAAATCACTCCTTGCCCCAGTCCATGGAAAAATTATCTTCCACTAAACTAGTCCCTGGTACCAAAAAGGTTGGGTACGGCTGTTTTAGACTTTATCCTGAAAGCAACAGAGGAGTGTTTCATCATATGACACCGTTCTTAAGAAATTATAGGCAAAGGTCAGCACATAGAGATATGAACCAATACAACCCTGCCAAAGGCCCTCCCAAAGTAAGCATATGTCTCTTTACTTCCAGCAGAGGAAATTAACAGCACCAGACTTTCTTCATTATTAACATGAACAAATGGTGGCTTCGGTCTGTGATCTACAGCTGTAAGATAAGCTGCTATGCTGTATCCCAGGAATACACTGGAACCTGGTTTAGGGACTCAAGGTGGGGACTCAGGACAGCTGAATTGCTTTTGGCCACTCTTAGATTCATAATCTCTGGTGTGACATGACACTTCAGAAAACTGGGCCCTAATTTTCTTCACTGCAAATTATGAAGTGAGATTAGATCAATGATTTATATCAGCAGTTGCACGTTTTTTTTTCTTATAAAGAGCCAGATCATAAATACATAGGGTTTGTGGGCCATATGGTCTTTGTAACAACTACTCAGCTCTGCCATTGTAGCTTGAAAGCAGCCATAGACAATATAAAAATGAATTGGCATGGCTGGGTTCCAAAAAAGCTTTATTTACACGTGCTGAAATTTGAATTTAGTACAATTTTCATATATTGTGAAGTATTGTTCTCATTTTTTTCAACCATTCAAAATGTGTAAAATACCTTCTTAGTTTGCAGGTTGTAAATACCAGTGGTGGGCTGGATTTTGGCCTATGGGCTATTATTAGCCAATCCCTGTTCTCTATGGTTACGTCAAAGTATAAGCTTTCTATACATGCCCTATTTCCTTATAGGAAATATAGAATGGTTTTTCAAAGTTCAACAACAGTATATTTTCTAATGTTTGTACATTTAATAATTTAGTTTTAAACATAGCTAACCTGTATGGATAAGACATGTTGGTTATAAGGGTGCTTACTTTTTGGTAACAAAGATTTGTGGAAAAACTATAGGACCAAAATAAATTAGCTTCCCTGACATTCCTACCATGACTACAGATACTTTAAAGAATTACTTTATCAATTCTTATGTTGTCACACAGAGGGATAAGAAGTTAGAGGATTAATATTTTTAAAACTTTTTTTTCAAGTGAGAAAGAGCTGAACAGATATTTCTACACCCATGTTCCGACAGTATTATTCACAATAGCCAAAAGGTGGAAATAACCCAAATGCCCATCAGGTGAATGGGTAAACAAAATATGATATACACATACAATGAAATATTATTCAGCTTTAAAAAGTAATGAAATTATGATACGTGTTACAACATGGATGAACCTTGGAGACATTATCCAAGTGAAATAAGACCGGTACAAAGAGACAAATATTGCATGAATCCACTTAAATGAGAACCCAGGGTAGTCAAATTCATAGAGACAGAAAGTAGAATGGTGGTTGCTGCAGGCTGAGAGAGGGAAAAATGGGGAATTGATGAATGGGCACGGTTTCAGTTTGGGAAAATGTAAAAGTTCTGAAGATGGATGGTGGTGATGGTTGTATAGCAATGTAAATGTACTTAATAAACTTAAAAATGGTAAAATTTATGTTATGTCTATTTTACCACAACAATTAAAAAAAGGAGAATAATAGAACAATGAAATAGTTAATCTAGCATCACACAAGACAGAAAGAAGATCGGAATCAGCTGCAGGACTAGGACTTGGGATAGTAGTGCAGGGCTCTTTGACCACAAGATGACTGTGACAACTTTAATGTCTGTCTTTTGAGCACTTTCTAATGGACACTTTGCAATATTATTTCAGAGAATCTCAAATGACATTTTACAGAGTAGGAAACAGAGGTTCATTTGTCAAGGAACCGACAGGCAAGGTTGAGAAGCAAACCCATGGCTGTGCTTCCAAAGCCTTTGTGTTAACCACCACAGAACACCACTTCCCCGAAATTCTGAAGCCACCTGTCTTGGAGTATGGAAGCCTCTGGCACTGAATGCAGGTGTTTCAGTGTAAATCATGGAGCCATTGCTACCCCTGAAGGCGAGAGGCTCCCGTAACTGCGCTGCCTGAGTCTGGGCCCGCGGCATAGGACCTGGTGCTGTTGGTTTATGGTAAAGCAGGAAGGTGGTGCCTCGTGCTGGCAGATGATGCTGCGGGCTAGGTTGGTTTGTGTCTTCACTCTCAGGAGCATGGCTAATACAGCCTTTTAGCTCACAGATTCCCACCTCAAATGTTTACATGACACCACTAAATAAAAAATATGTGCATGCCCTACCTCCCCCACTTGACTGTAAGATAAGGGCAGGAGCTGGGCCTCTTTAATATTTATACCCGCCATAAGCTCACCCTGTGCTGGGGTTTGCATCAAGAAGGCACTCAGCAAATATTTGTTGAATGAATGTGTAAATGAATGTTAAATCATCTGCCTCCAGATTTTCCTTTTGTTTCCAGTTTTCCCTTCCATCTGATATATGCAAGTACCTCCCGTGTCCCTTTCACAGATATTACAGATGCCCTCAACTGTTTTTTGTGTTCTTCTGGCCTGCTTTTTCTCATTGCTGCTGCAACAGACTGAGGGCCAAAAATAGAAACCTCCTTGACAACTTTGCAGAGGACTTACATTCCTGATTCCTAAGGTAGCGACACTGACTCTGTTGAAGCAGGACGGGAATTTCATGACCTGTCACATATTTGATTTTGCCTGATTTTTACAAGGGATAAAAGTTTTCCCTGCATGGTGGTTGATGCAACTTGCAATCACCATTGGAAGTTAGGGTTTGGGACAAATAGAGGAATGTCATCAAACAGAGGAATGTCACTACTTGTCTTAGGGTTACCTCAAAATTCTTGAAAAGGAGACAGAATTTCTTTTCCTTTCTTTTTTTCTCCTTCACTTCTTCCCTCCCTCTCTCCCTCCTTTCTTCTTATTTTCTTTCCCTCTCTGGATATCTCTGGTTTATGGCAGGGCCCATGACTCATATGTGTTTTCAAGCCAGTGCATATTATGAAGACACAAGACAAGAATGTGTATAAACACATACTCTGCCATAATGCTGATTTCTTTGGATTAAACTGGGGGAAAAAAACAGCAACAGACACTGCCTCAGTCTAGAATTATCTGTAATCCATATACATCAGCACATGGCTTCCAGTATTGTGTTATGGGGAATTAGAGAAGAGACCTGGCTTCTTCTCTCGGGGATACTACTGTATGCTAAGAAGATAGGACAGAGATAGAGTTAATAATACAAGTTAGCATCTAAGTGGTAAGTGGGTACTAGTAAAATCTAAATAGTCACTCTTAATAAAAATCATTTCCATTTATGCAGTGCTTGCTAAATTCTAGATACCATGCTAAGAACTTTGTATCCTTAGCTCTTTTGAATTCTAACCATAACCCACAGCCTCAGTACACAGGTGTGGGGAGGCAGTGAAGTGCAGTGGTTGGTGCCAGGCTATGGAATCAGACTGCAAGGTCCTGGTCCCTGGTGTCTCTTGGCATTCCCTACTGCAGAGAGAGAATATTCCTTCCTAGACATTGAGTCATTGTGCCAGCGTCTGCTACCAGCCAGGTGACCCTTTGAGCGCAGATGCCCCTCTCTCTGTTTCCATTTCCTTGTCTGTAAAATAAGGATAATCACCATGGAACTTACCTTATAGAGTTTATATTAAATGAGATAATGTAAGTATAGTGCTTAAAACAGTGCCTGACATAGAGTCAATGACCTATAAATATTAGATTTTATGACCCTGAGGCTCAGAGAAGTTAAATAACTTGCCAGTGTTCACTCAATAAATTTATATCAGAACAAGAATTCACACTCAAACCTGACTGATCCCAAGGCCCTCTGATCTTAACCACTTCACGGTAATGGTTGTTCAGAGAGCAGTAAATCATTATGGATTAGTGTAAAAAGGGGGAAGATTTACAGAGAATGTGAGAGAGTTTGAAGGATGGAGTAGAATTTATTGAAAAAGAAATGGTGACTCTAGGCTTCAATGTAGAAAAATCTAGAGTTAACAAAGTGCCTCTCCCCACTTCCTTTGCCCAATGACTACCTCTAGGTTTCCTTTTTTTCCAATGAAGAAGACACAGCAGCTAAAATGCTCAGCCCTGGGGATGGGCAAAAATGCTTCCTGCCCTTCCCTAAATCTCCTATAGTGGTGCTCTCGGTCATGGTTTCTTTTGTTTTATTTTAGGTTTTACTTGCTAATGTGCATGTGAATTTAAAAAATCTAATATTTTAGCACTTAATTATGTAACTCATTTATTTAAGTTAGAAACAATGTTTGTAAATGTGGTAGGAAAGGTGTACCAGCTCTTCACTCTTTGAGAGAACTAGGATCCTCTCAAAGTTAAGGAAATAGGGAAACTGTGTGTATATATGCATGCATTATTTTTCCATCTCCATCTAGGAACACAACAGAAGTTGGGGAAGCAAACACTCTTGACATTAGAAGCTACAGGAGACTGGCTAGCACAAATTCAATCTTTGTAGTTCACAAAGATTTGCAGATTATATTTTACATTTTCTAACCTTAGCATTGGCCACAATAAGGGTCTCTCCTTCCTTTTCCATGTTAAGCCTTGTAATATGCTTTGGCTGTGTCCCCACCCAAATCTCATCTCAAATTGCTCCCATAATTTCCAGGTGTTGTGGGAGGGACCCAGTGAGAAATAATTGAATCATGGGGGGCAGTTTCCCCCATACTGTTCTTATGGTAGTGAATAAGTCTTAACAATATCTGATGGTTTTATAAGGGGTTTCTCTTTTTGCTTGGCTCTCATTCTCTCTTGCCTGCTGCCACGTAAGACGTGCCTTTTGCCTTCCGCCATGATCGTGGGGCCTCCCCAGCCACATGGAACTGTGAGTCCATTAAAATTATTTTTCTTTATAAATTACTCAGTCTCGGGTATGTCTTTATCAGCAGTGTGAAAACAGACTAATACACCTTGGGCTCAGAGTCGTTAACAGACTGTGTGGAGAGAGGATGAATCACATTGTCTGGGGTTGGGGGTGGAACTTAGGGAAGGGAGGGGAAGGAAGCAGCCTTAGCAGGGCCAAAGGACTGTGGGAAAAGAAGCACAACTGTGGGAAAGGCTGTGGGGAGCCACTTCGTACAACCAGAGCAGGGAGGAGGAAGCCTCTAGTCCCTACCTGGGTGAACTCCAGGAGGCCTCAAATAGACCGGGGGGCCATGCCCCAGAGCAGGCGATCTTCTGGTTATGCATGGAGACCCTTGCCTGCATCTGAGGCAGAGAACTGGCAAAACGCTTTTGTAATTCCAAATCTTTGTTTGACACTTTCTTGTTGTTTCCACCCAAGTCCTCCCATCGCTGACCCCCACCATTACCAACTGTCAGCTGAATTCCACCAATAAAGAAGACAGGGACATGAAGACAGTCCTAAATGGATCTGCTTAACCAGCTGACAGCCACTTTTGTTACTAACTGTATCACCCCTCCTGCTATGGTAAGGGGTGCAGGGTCTAAGTGAAATCAGTAGCTTTATTTGCTATTCATTTCTCCCTTCACCCAACAAAATCTGAGATCACTGAACTTGTCTACCTTACAAAATGCCCTAAAGTACATTTGAACATCTTGCGATGGCTACATTTTGTTTCTAATCTATGTCATGCTTTATCTTCTCTTGCGGTAAGCACCTTATTGGTTTTCATGCCTTCCAATCTACTTTCTAACTGATGCTGGAGTTGTTTTTCTAAACCACAAGTCTGCAATTGTCATTTCCTGCTTTTCATTGTCATCTGCTTTAAAAAAAATCTTCAGTTTCTTTTCCATCCCAACTAAAATGTAATATGGAATCTCAATAGGTAAGACATTCTCAAGCAGCCCTGCTCTGTGAAAGTGGGGTTGGGTGCAGGCAGAGTCCTGCCCCCTCAGCCTGTCTCACCACATCTTTTGCCCCCTTGACTTTGACCAGTCCCCCTCCTGTCAGTGGCAACCACAGGATCTGATACAACCTGTTTTGAACGTGAGCATCCTCAAGCCCATGTCCGGCTTCTCCACTCTCTTCTTCAGCACTGCTCATGCGGCTAGAACTCCAGGCCTCTTATTGTTCCTCCTGCCCTTGCATGTTCTCCCTCCTTTCGCTTCATTGCTCTTCTTCTCTTACCTGCTGATTTCCCACTCAGCCTTTGAGAAGGAGCTCAGAAGTCACTTTCTCTTAGAGTCATCTATAACACCCCCGTAAGAGCTGTTCACGCTCTGTGTCCATGACTCTCTCTGTCCACCCACATTATGCCATTTACTAGACTGCTTTGCAGGTCTTCTTCTGCATCAGTGTCATCCCTCACTCGGCCAAAGATGCCATGTCTTACTGTGTGCTATGGGTTGAATATTTGTCCCCTCCAAAACTCATGTTGAAATTTAAGCTCCAATGTGGTAGTATTGAAAGGTGGGGCCTTTAAGAGGTGATTGGGTCATGAGGGCTCTGGCTTATAAATTGATTAATCTATTCATGGACTAATGAATTAATGGGTTGATGGATTAATGGGTTATCACAAGAGAGGGACCGGTGGCTTATTTTAAGTTCTGGGATACATGTGCAGGATGTGCAGTTTTGTTACATAGGTAAACGTGTGCCATGGTGGTTTGCTTTACCTATCAACCCATCACCCAGGTATTAAGCCCTGCATGTATTAGCTATTTATCCTGATGTCCTCCCTCCCCCCACCGCCCCAATAAGCCTTGGTGTATGTTGTTCCCCTCCCTGTGTCCCTGTGTTCTCATTGTTCAGCTGCCACTTATGAGTGAGAGCATGCAGTATTTGGTTTTCTGTTCCTTTGTTAGTTTGCTGAGGATAATGACTTCCAGCTTCATCCATGTCCCTGCAAAGAACATGATCTCATTCCTTTTTATGGCTGCATAGTATTCCATGGTGTATAGGTACCACATTTTCTTTATCCCCTCTATCATAGATTGGCATTTGGGTTGATTCCATGTCTTTGCTATTGTGAATAGTGCTGTAATAAACATACACATGCATGTATCTTTATAATAGAATGATTTATATTTCTTTGGGTATATACCCAGTAATGGGATTGCTGGGTCAAATGGTATTTCTGGTTCTAGATCCTTGAGGAATCATCACACTATCAGTCCACAATGGTTGAACTAATTTACATTTGGAACCAGTGGCTTTATAAGCAGATGAAGAGAAACCTGAACTAGCACACTCAGCCTCCTTAACATGTGATGCCCTTTTCTACCCCAGGACTCTGCAGAGTGTCCCCCACCAGCAAGAAGGCCCTCACCAGATACAGCTCCCTCAGCCTTGGACTTCTCAGCCTCCATAACTAGAAGAAATAAATTATTTTAAAAAATAAACTACCTAGTTCTAAGGAAGCAACAGAAAATGGACTAAAATCGTAGGTTATAAATGACCATTGTTTGTTAAATGGGGAAAAATCATGCACTGAGCTCATGTCAGAATTAAAAATGACCTCAAGCCCATTTATAGCTTAGCAAATTTGGTGAAAGTAACTGAGCATTTTCTTCATTAATAGTGGAGTAAATCAACAGTGCAGTTTTGTCCTTTAAGCTACATCATTGAGAGAAAATGGACTTTTTTGGCTACATTTTCAGTCAAGATGTCCAGAGTAAAATGAAATGGAAGAAAATGGTTCCTTAGCATTCCTGGGAAATGATCTCCTTCTCTCCCAAGGCTCAGCTCACATATTTCCTTTTCCCCGGGGAGGCCATCGTTGGCTTCTCAGTCCTATGTTTGTCTCTATTTAATTCTTCTTCTGATGTTCCTCTCCACTGCATGATCCTCTCCACTGCATAATCCACTCCTGAATTCCCTACTCTGGACTCAATCAAGATTTTGAGTTGAACTATGTTCGTCTATGGGAGCAAAAGCTGGGTCCTATGGTCTTTAGTGCTCTGTCTCTTTGATCAGGTAGTGAAGGATTTGCATCTCCAAGGACTCTTTTTTCCAAAGCCTAAGCAAAAAAAAAAAAAAAATTATTCAAGAAAAATAAGTCATTTTGAAGCATATGCCATTCATCGTTTTGACCCACGTGAGGGAGTGTTATAGGAAGGGAAAGATTGCTATTCAAAAACAAAAAGGAAAATTATGTAGCAGCTTCCACATTTTTAAAGATGTGGCAAAATTTAATTAAGGGCAAATATGTCCTTGCTAGAAGAGTCCAATAATGGGCATAATTCAGAATGCAAAAGAAAGCACCAAGTGTGATGAGTTAGGTAGTCTGTAACAGAAAAGCTCACTTATTCTCTGGTAGGCAGGGGGCTCTTGGAGCTGGGAGAAAAGGAGAGCTGGAAAATGGGTATCTGGATAGGTACAGTGTGCCACAGCAACATGGTGGCAGGCCAGAGGCCAAGGCCAGAAAGTTCTAGTAAGCAGTTTCCCCTGGTTGGGGGGAAGGAGGGGCGGGCGGTGGTGGTGGTGGAGGAACTGTGAGTATAGTATTCTCTTGTGTGCACTTTTCAGTTGTTTATTATATCATGAAGTGCTAGTGCCTCTTCATTAATCCCAAACATTCAAATAAAGCCCATCATACACAATGGCTTTTAGTTGATGGTGAATTATGGAAGCATGGAGGAGAAGGGTGGCTGCACACAGCAGCGAGAGGAGAGAGAGAGCAGCTACAGGAGGTGGGAAAGTAAGCAAGGATCAAAACTTCAGAAGAAGCAGGAAGTCTTGGCAAGAGGACATTAGAACATCAATAGACCTCCAGGGAATACCGCAGAATCATTAGGCGAATGCTCTACACCTCCTAGTTCATGAATTGGGGACTCAATCATTTTATTTGAATAGTAAAGGAAAGAGTGGCCCCAGGAAGCTGGGGGACTTGGGGAAATTTGAGCTACAAAAGGAATGTATAGCAGAAGAATGTGCATGCTGTCTCAAAAGGATGCTTTTCCACACTCTAGCAAGGCTATTTTACTACCTGGGCATCTTGATTTTAGAGGGCTAATATCACATTTGTCACATTAAATACAGTACAGTATTTTGGTGTAAAAATGTGAAAACATCTTTGTAACCTTGCTTTTGATATTCTTATATATTCTTGATATTATTATCAATGTCCATTTTAGAGTTTAATTTTTTTGGGACCCAATAAATTTTTAAAAATCAGATCTTAAAAATGTTATTGTACCTTTGCAAAGCTTGTGAGTCTTCAGCCCTGTGCTCAATATAGCTAATGGATAAAATGTTCATACACCAGAGTAAGCTCTTGCAGAGGTAAAGCCAATTCCCAAAGAGGCCTTATCAGCGTCTCTCGACAAACACAGATAATTAACTCACACAGACAAATGCTTGATTTGGACCTAATTTTTCAAATGGAATTTCAGTAGGCTAATTAAAATGGCATAGAAATAATTTTTAGTGTAGGTCTTTATCTATAAGCCTTTTGGTTATCAATTAGAGACTTATTTCTAATAAAAAGAAAAAAGCAACAATGTACTCAGTAATTAGTAAATTAAAACCTTCAAAGTAAACCTCAAGGCCTGATAAGAGCCCTAATTTTTTAAACTATTCTCCTGTCAAGAGACTATTTAAAGTACAGGTTTTATAGATACTTTCCTTTTAAATAGAATTCTCTTAGCTAATCAGATGCTGAGCGGCGTTGCCTTTAATTTTATCTGGCCAAGCTTCCCTCCATCTGTTTTCCCATAATGCTCTCATTCCCTCTTCCAGATGTTTGGCACGGCATCTCAACTTGATGTCTATTTCTTCTTGTTCTCCTTCACCTCACATGAACCTTCCAAGTCATAATTCTTTGGAAATAGACACAAGGAGCTTTATTTCAAATTACCATCCTTTACTTAAGAGGTTCCATCTCTAAGGTCAGTAGAAGTCATAAAAAAAATTTCTATCTCACTGTAGAATTTTTGGGTTGTATATATTTTTAAAAAGAAGCCAAAAGTACAGGAGAGTTAAGCAACATCTCCATGTTCACATAAGCCAGAGACTGGAGAGTAGGAATTTAAAAATCAATAATTGTACTTTTAATTCTTTTTTAGGATTTGATTTACTGAAAACTAAAGCTATTCTATCACTCTACAGCTTCAACTTTGATCAATGCCTCTATCCAATAGGGGGTCAAGTACCTGAAGGGAAGGAAAAGAATTGTCTGGAACATATGGCAGGAAAGGATCATTTGTGTGTGCCTGCTGAAAAGACAAATGACTCGTCTTCCCTGCCCTCTCGCTGTGTCAGTGATCTCTGCCGCTCAGCTGATCATAGACAATCTTGTGCTCTAGCCAATCTGCTGCTTTTCAAAGTAAACTGAATGGAAACAAAGGTTTAAGTATCTGGAAACTAAATCATGACTTTAAAAAAATCTAATGGCATGAAAAATTTCCTTGATAAAAGTATAGAGCATGTTAGGAAAATTCTTTTCTGAGGCCACCTGCTGACATTCTATTTTATAACTGGAGAGAATATTGCCTTATACCCCAAACTTAGATAGAATGAAAGCTTTTTGACCAGGAAGAAAAAATATACCATAGACCTTATTTTTAAAAAGTTCGGTAGTTTTCATGGTCTGCAAAATAGAAAAACTCTCCTTCCCATCATTCAAAAAATAGTTTATTCATTCCACTATCTCATGCCCATCCTTTATTCTTCCAGCCTTACTGCCAACATTTTGGGAAAGTCCTTATTGGCTGATGCTGCACAAGGGCAATGGCCAGCAGGCTCTTGCCAATCCTATATCTGTCCTACTAGAAGTCCTCCCAAGGAAAACCATACATTTATTTAAAAGAAATACCTCAAGGTATTGGGAGAGAAAATGAAGCAACACAAGGATCCACCTAAGTGCATGGGTGGAGCTGCCCTGCTAGGGACAAATAAGAACTTGCCTGTCTCAGAAGGGAAGAGAGGAGAAAAACCAAACTCAGGGATAGAGGAATAGGTCCAAGCGATGGCAGAAGACATCTCAATCCTTGATGTAATCTTGCCCCATGACTTCCATTCATCTTTAGAAAAGTTCCCAAACTCGGCTGGGCGCAGTGGCTCATGCCTGTAATCCCAGCACTTTGGGAGGCCGAGGCAGGTGGATCACCTGAGGTCAGGAGTTCAAGACCAGCCTGGCCAACATGGTGAAACCCCATCTCAACTAAAAATACAAAAAAAAAAAAAAATAGTGGGGCGTGGTGGCGGGCACCTGTAATCCCAGCTACTTCTGGAGGCTGAGGCAGGAGAATCACTTGAACCTGGAAGGTGGAGGTTGCAGTGAGCCAAGATGATGCCATTGCACTCCAGCTTGGGCAACAAGAGTGAAACTCTGCCTAAAAAAAAAAAAAAAAAAAAAAAGGAAAGTTCCCAAACTCGTAACATACTGGAAGCTGGTGGATTTCTGTGGACACCTGGGATTCACTTGTGCATGGTATCTACATAGATGTGCAAGGTGCAGGAGCATGGGGATGTTGGGAAATGAGAGGAAAGAAATGCAAGAAAGCATGGAAAATGTGGGGAGAGCTTTTAATAGGCATAGGCTGTGGCATTTGGCTTCACTCAGCTCTTGGGGAATGGGTTCCCTGACTGTTTTAGGTTAGACCATGAAAGAGTCCTATTACCTGTGGAGTTGACTTTGAATTGATCAGCCTGGCATTCCAGCCCTGTGTGATCTTCCCTTGATTGACTACATTCAAGCCTCCTTTTCCAAACCTCCTTATAAATGAACCGAACTGTGCTGGTCACTTTCCCCTGAATGTGCATATTAAATTCCAGTGCCACTGGTAACTGGCTGAGTGATCATGGAGAAATTATTTAACATCTTTGATTTCCAGTCTATTCATCTGTAAATTGATAATAATCTCATAGGATTCTTTCAAGAATTAAATTTGATAGTGCATAAAAAAAATCTGTAACCTGCTTCTCACTCTGTAGACACTTGATGAGTCTCACCTTCAACCCTTGCTTTTCCATTTGTTCCTTATGAAATTTTGCTCCTACGGATCCTTTTACCTTGCCCCTGCCAAGTTCAAACTGTAAGTACTTTAACTCCTATCATACTTTATCAAATATTGCCTAGCATTTTAGTTATTAACGCCTCTCTCATCTCTTCTAGCAGATTGCAAACATCCTAGGAAAATTCATCTTTATATTCCTTAGAGCACCTACCTAAAGAGTTTGCAAATAGTATATGCTCCATAAATATTTACTGAGTAAATCCTCCATTATTGTTTGCCAAAACTCTCCACGTGATTTTCAATTATGAAGATTTAAATTTAAATTTATTCTATTAAAATCTCAAAAATAAGACAGGATTTCTCTACTAAATATTTTCCACTCAGTTTCCAAAGGCTACATTTTAAATATCAAGCCACATTCCCTTGAAGACTATCACTGCATAGGTCATAACCAGTACAATGTTTTGACATAAATCAAGTCCATAATATGAAATTGAATAGAACTTATTTTGAGCTTCCTACTAATGAAGGAAGGAAAATAAAATCATCTGGGAAAGAGCTGCCAAATATTGGACAGCCTGCTAATGTAAAAAAATGGGATGTTTCTTTTCACCATCTCTAAATTATTTGGATGGCAGGTGTGCCTGTTTTATGTTGTTGCTTATGCTTTCAATTGAAGAGTAAACTTTGCCTGTAGCCTGTTAATCATCTGAGCCTTTTGGAAAACTTAATTGAGAGGTCATTTGCTTTGCTTCCTTCTTCCTCCACATCTCCACAGCATATCAGCAATCATGGTGACGTGCCACTCTGCTGGTAATTCATATGGCTTATTCAGAAGCACAGATCATGGCTGTTAGACCTGCCAGATGTTCCCAGTCCCTAGCTGCAATTAAGTTCCAACATAGCCCAATTTGAAAGAGATTGAGAAACCACAGTTCTCATTAAGAATATTCATGAGTTTGCACCTTGAAAAGCCAGCAATCACATGATGTGCCAGAATGGACAAGATCGTTTGAGAAGAGAAAAAAAAAGATGCAATTTAAAATAAGTTACCAGGTATGTGCTACGGGAAGTTGTGAAGTGAAACAGGGGGTATGGAATTGCATGAACTATTTGAACTGTCAGTCAAATCTGTCTTAATAAGAATTTACAGGGCTATCCCAGGGCTGTACATTATCATCTGAAAAGCTTAAAAAAGAAAATCACTCAGGCCGTGGGCCCCACCCACAGGGCTAGTCTAGATCAAGAAAAAGAAACAACATTGTCGTTGGCATCCTCATCTCCACACATAAGGAGTCACCTCTAGACAGTTGCTATGGTAACCATGAGTGTGTTCTTCTTAGACATTAAAAATGAGAACTCAAAGCATCTTCAGCTGGACTGGAAACATGCCATGTGTAGCATATTCAAAGAAGAGTCAGCCAACCAAATTAGGCAATGCAGAGGTTATCAGAGGTTCCTCGTGTCATCTTCAGGAGAAATAAGGAAAATAGTCTTTTTTATGAAACTTGTCTGAAATGGTAGGATTCACAGTTTAGGAACCATTTTCTGTTGAGTCCACTGTGATCCCTGGAGATAGAACCCTTGAATAGATGAAGAGCACAGGATTGCAAATTAAGAAACCAAGGTTCTGTTTCTGTCCTTAGCTCGCTGTGAGACTTGGGCAAATCACTGGTCTTTCTTGGTAACTATTTCCTTATGTAATGAAGGAAAGATTTCAAGAGAAAAATTTAGACATATAGGGGTTGGAAAGGGCCTTATAGACAATGTGTTTCACTCTATAGTGATCACCTGTTTTTTCAGGGCTTCCAAAATCCATTTCCCCTCTATTCTGTAGCTCTTGGTTTTCCTTTGGAAATCATTCTCTCCTCACTCTTTGTTCTGACTCCACCTTTGGTTCTAGAGAAGATCATTTTACCTCGGTCTGGCCAGTTGAAGCACTGTGTTTGTCATTACGCAGTGGGTGTTTTTGGGATGTGACTGAAGTCAGCCTGAGTCCAGTGAAAATTCTGAAACTTCTTCTGGAATTATGGTGAAGGACAAACTCTTTTTGGGTTGTAAACCTGGAAATGTGAGGAAGAATCTTATTGTAGTGGGAGAATGTGCCTGAGGATGCAGCCAACACAATAAAAAGCAGAGTCCAGTAGATGAAGAGCAGTAGTGTTCTGATGATGTCACTTAAAGCACCAAGAGCCAGCCATGCCTGGTTGATATACCCTTTTCAGTTATTAAAAAAACCAACAAAACCCCTTTTTAAAAGTAAGCTAGTTTAAACTGGATTTCTTTCACTCATACAAAGCCCTCATTTTATAGGCTTAGGAAACTGACACCAAGGACGATGGCTTGTCCAGACCTCGATAAAGTCAGAGGCAGAACTAGAACCAGCTCTTGAGCTTTTCAGTTCAAAGGCTTTCAGGATACATCTAACTTGAATTTTATGATGTTAAGGTACTAACATCTTTGAAATTTCCATTTAACTGACTCTTCTTTTCAATAACATCAATCTTCTTATAATTCTTGATAGATTTATTTTCTGGCAGCCTTTTGCCGTTTCAGAATTCACTTATTTTTTAACTAGTGTAACTACCAACCAAATTAGAAACAAATATAGCAACAATTCACTACTCAAATTAATATCTTGGTACAGTGCAGATCAAATAAATAATGGGCTTTCTTTAAGAATTTTTTTCAATGGATTTATTTTTCAAATCTATCTTCCAATAGATTTTTCAATGCATTATAGCATCATAACCTCAATTTCCAATCAGAGGCAGAAGAGATGGAAGTCTTAAAAAGAAAGAATGTAAAATTAGAAGAGATTAATATTTAGCTAAAGACTGGGTTCCATGGACTGACTGTCTCTCAATCTATAGCTAGTGAATTAAGAACCAAATTACTATAGGTTTTGCTAAATCTGTCAATCCAGTTTAAGAGTTTCATTCTCCATAAGCAGTGTACTCCCATAACCCATCATCCTTCTCTCTATTATAACACTTATGTTAAATATCTGCCTTCTTCATTGGGCCTTGAGCCCCTATATGCCAGGGACCTTGTTTTAATCATTTCTTAGTCTCATGAACACCCAATCATTTTGCATGCTGCATGTGTATGGAGTAGAGTTAGAACACACAGCTATTCCCAATTTGCTACCGAGAGCATTGGACCATAATACTTCTTTTAACTGTCTCCATGGGCTGGTGTCAAGTTCATTTGTCTGTTATTAGTGTGTGAGAGAAGAGTTTCTAATATATTCAAACTAATTTCTGGTTTTGAAAGTTTCCACATGGACCGTTTTTAAGCAGAATCTCATGGGATTTTAGACCCTGAAGTGTCATATCTAATTGTTATCTCTTCATGTTCATGTCTTCAGTAATCATCTAGAAGTGATATTATGGACTGGCACTCAGAGGCGGTGTGAACTGTGAGAATCTACATTCTAAAATCTTCTCAAATCTTTTTTGCTATCCTTCCCATTTGTCTCACATCATCTGGGGTATAGAAAGTGTGAAACTTTTTAGTTTTATATACCTTGAAGAATTGAAACCAACCAGCGAGAGACTAGAATAAGGAACATTATGGAGTTGTATGTTATTATGTTTACATGTTAATTTGTAAAGTTCTGCCCCGTTCAGAACAGAGAAGTAGAAAATGCTTTTTTTTTTTTAAATCTAGAAAAGAGGTGCCAGTAAATTTGTCAGTGTATCACTATTTATTTTTTGAACTTGGAAAAGTACAGAAGAAATCAAAGCAATGTTAATTTTAAAAAATAAGAGAACATATCCGAACAATTTTTATTGGAGATTTCAATTTTATTTTTCCATTTAAAAGTAGAATATTCATTTAAATTTGTATATTAATTTAAAAGGAGAGAATAGTCAGCCCTACATATAATATCTCATTTACTCTTCATGACATCCCTAAAAATGTAAATATTAGCCACAATTCATAAATGAAAGACTAGTTTTAGGAAGGCTACATAAATTGCCCAAGGTCATGTAGATTATAAGCAGCTGAAATGGACTGGAAGTCAAATGTGACTGACTCACAGTTTTTGTCCTAAATACTCTGCTACAGGCTTCTCAAAACATTGTCTCATTTACCTATGTAACAAACCTGCACATACTGCACATGTACCCCGAAACTTAAAATAAGCCATTGTCTCAATAGGACCTTTATGTATTATGTGTCAGCCATATGCTTTACATTCATTACCTGGTAATTCACAAGAATCCTGTGAATTGGATGTTATTACCCTTCACAGACCAGGAAACAGACTTAGGTGACTTGCTCAAGATCATCAAACTCCTAGGTGGCAGAGTCAGGCCATTAGTCACCATTCATTCTTTTAGCTCACCTTGATTAAACACAACCTCTGTGCTGGGCATCCCAGGAGCCAGAGTTGGGCCAGGGTGAGAAGGAAACACGTACTTCCTATTCTCAGTACTTTAAATATTACTGAAATATTTTGTGAATGAAGGTGTTGACTCATGGAGAAACTAAAGAACAGACATTGTCACAGCATTTGTTTCTCTGAAATTAGACTTTAGTCTCCCCAAAGGACACGTGCATACTACAGAACCTCCTAGAACACTCTGAGAATTACTAAACTCAGTGTAATCTGTTTGCTTTTTAATCTAGGCACAGCTTCTGCTTTCACCCTGGGGCTGTTAAACATTACTAGCTTTATTTCCCATCTTCTTTTGCCCCACATCTGCCAGGTCCCTCCTATGGAGAAGAGCTTGACTTGACCTGCTGCTGCCCATCCCAGCTACATTCTGCTTGTCTCCTTTCTTCCACTGCCAGGCACCTCCAATGAGGGCCTTATCCCCTCTGCTTCCATTTCCACACTGCCTAGTTTTTCCTTGAGTCCCTGTAATCTGCCACTGTCTGCACCCCAAACTCTCAATACTAGTTTAATTACTTATTTACTAGTGTGGTTATCTTTTCTTACTTAGCTCCACCAACTTCCAACTACAAGATCAAGTTCAGACCCCATAGATTGGATTTTCAGTGTTCTTCACAATCTGGCTTGAATGAAAGTTCTGGGTTTTTTCCCCCCATGTCCCTCTGATGCAAACATCTGTGCATCACAAAACCTCTCTACTCTCTGTTTCCTGAATATATTTTACACATTCTTGTGTAAAATATGTTGCGTCAGGCACATATAGCAGTTTTCTTATTAGGCAAATGATGTATGGCTTACGGTACTCATAAAGCAAAGGCCACAAGGGTACAGAACGCTGAAAGTTCAATTAAATTATGCAGAATTTTTCTATTAGAAAAATCTAGAAAGAAGATATTTTAATTTTAGCATACATGAATGATCTGGACTTTAGAGTTCAGCATGTGTGTGTGTGTATTTCTTAAATTATATAAAAGGTGAGGTAGAGGGTGAACCATGATCTTTTTAATACTTAGTTACTTAAATCTCTTGAATGACCACTAACTACATGCAGAATTTGGGGGAATTTTTCTAACACATTAAGCCTCAATTTCCTTATTCATAAAGTGCTGATAATTGTAATACCTGTTTGATGGTATTGTTTCGGGGAATTAAAAGATATTGCACGTAAAATGCTGAGCACAGAGATGTTCAGTAAGCGCTAGTGAGAGCTGCTGCCATTCCAGCTGCTCGTTATTCTACTGCTATGGTTCAAATGTTTGTCCCCTTTGAAACCTGTGTTGAAACTTAATCCCCAATGTGACAATGTTGAGAGGTAGGGCCTTTAATAGGTGATTGTGTCATGAGGGCAGAGCCCATGAATCCCCATGGATTAATGCATTCATGAATTAATAGGTTAATAGATTAGTAGGTCATCATGGAAGTGGAACTTGTGGCTTTATAAGAAGGGGAAGAGAGACCTGAGCCAGCAAGCTCAGCCCCCTTACCCCCTTGCCATGTGACACCCTGTACTGCCTTGGGATTCTGCAGAGAGTCTCCATGAGCAAGAAGGCCCTCATCAGATGTGACGCCCTCAACACTGGACTTCTCAGCCTCCAGAACTGCACGTAATAAATTCCCCTTCTTTATACATTCCCCAGTTCTGAGAGCCATTATCAGCCTACCACAAGATTCTTGAAAGGAATGATCCGTTTCCTTCATGTTTGTGCCTCCCACAAGACACCAAGTTGTGAATAAAAGATGATGAGTTTATGGGTGTTCATTAAATTATTAAAAAGTAACGCTAACATTATTACTTTTAATAATAATAATCTTAAGTAAATTACCAGAAAAAGTTCATTCTTGGGCCAGTGATGAGACTATGTGTGCCTAAGGACTGATCTTAAAAAAATCAAAGCAGGGGAGGTGTCCAGCTTACATCCATTGAATGAAAAGCATAACCTTAAATATTTTATAATTAGTTAATAGTTTGATATATCAATAAACTGTTAGAAAAAATTCTATTAAAAAAATTCTATTGCATATCAAACCTTTACCCACGTGGTCCAGTCCTGTCCTGAATAGTTTCACACTCAAAAAAGCATAGCCTCGAAGGATTCCAGTGTTTACCTACCTTCCTCTCAAACATTTAAAGGTCCAAGCACAAGTGTAACAACTCTTAATAAAATGCCCTGTTCTTGGACGGGCGCAGAGGCTCATGCCTGTAATCCCAGCACTTTGGGAGGCTGAGCCTGGCAGATCACCTGAGGTCGGGAGTTCGAGACTAGCCTGACCAACATGGCAAAACTCCATCTCTACTAAAAACACAAAATTAGCAGGGTGTGGTGGCACATGCCTGTAATCCCAGCTACTCAGGAGGCTGAGGCAGGAGAATCACTGGAACCCAGGAGGCAGAGGTTGCAGTGAGCCGAGATGGTGGAGCGCCATTCATTGCACTCCAGCCTAGGCAACAAGAGTGAAACTCCATCTCAAAAAAAAAAAAAAAGATAAAAATGCCCTATTCTTCTCTGGTCCCCAGTCTACTCTGAAATTTTCTGAAACAATTGAGCCTTTCATTGTATTGACCCTAAAGAAAGAACACTTCCATCCATGCTGGCCCACTGTGTTTACTCCATTTATGCAGTAAATATGCCTCTATCCTCTGCCTTCTTCACTTCCCACCTCACTCAGAGAGGCTGGGAGGCATGGACACTCTATTAGGACATAGGTGGAGGGGGACATTTCACAGGACTTGGAATTCATAGCCACTGTATGGCTGAACCAGCTGGCTTTTACTTCTTGCCTCCTTGTAGTGTTTGCCAGGCACAGAAATACATTAGCTCTCTTCTGATGATGTATTCACTATCTAGAAATCAGATGTTTGGCAAACAGCCCACCTGAATCCAGTCAAAATAAGATGAATAATTCTTCAACTAATGTGAGATTAAAAAGACAGAGTCTGTTTGTATGTATAAAACCATTTTCTTTCTTAGAATCTTAGAAATCACAAAACACACCCTAAAGTAGGCACTGCACTTTATCATTGCAAAGGAGAAAATTCAAAATAAAGGCTTGCTATTGAATGGATTGCTCAGTCAAAGAAGAGCCATGGCACATTAAATTCAATAAACCACTCAAGCTTCTGATCAAATATATTATGGGAACACTATAGGCTACAGTTTAAAAGATTAATCCAGGAAGAAACAATACACTACTGTATTGGCTTTCTTGCTGGCAGTCTCAGCTTCAGGCACAAGACGATGCTACCTGATAGTTGCCATGGTAACCATGCGAGTGTTCAGCTGGAGCATTTTCAAACAGAAAAATATAACATCATACATGAGTCTCTGTTTAAAGAGAAAGAGGATGGGAAGCAGTTTGGAAAAATGGTAGCATGGGAGTCTGCCAGCACAAATTCTGCAATGTAAGGCTTGTGAGTCTTCTGATTTTTGTGAGGCTAATTGAGGGTACCACACCACACCTATTGCTGGATGTCCAAAATTGGAGGTATAGTGAGTAACTTTCAGGCGAACAAGGGTAAGAGCTGCATCCGTGATGCTGAGGAGGTTGGACAGGACTCTCTGTCCTCCTGAGACTTGGGTTTGCTATTTTCGCCAAACTGTAACTCTCTAATGTCTTGCTGAATTCACCAGCTCCTAGTATTCACAATGGATTATTTAACCACTTGCTTCATGTGCCTTGTCCTGACTCTGCCTCCATGCTCTGCACACCATTTCTTTGTTGGTCGTAGGTTTTTAAAGACTGAGGAATTCATTCAATGTTTTCTTCATCCTTTCAACCTATCCAAACATTGCCTTACCACTGAGCTCATGCCTTTCTTCTGTCTGCAGCTGCCTCACCCTGCGATCACTACTTCCTCCCTAGCATCCCTTGCATTTTACCACCTGTCCTCCTCATGCTCATGTGCTGGTTGGCTGCTTTATTTTTTTGAGCCATCAGCTTCCTGGTTATAAACTACCCCCATGGGCCAGATCTAACCTTTTGTTTGCCCGACACAATGTTTTGAAAAACTGAACCAACATCCAGTCAGGAGATTTCACATAACATTTCCGAGTCTGACAACTCTAGACCCATGTTCTTGGTAAGGCAGCACTTGTCTAGAGCTAAGGAGTGACTGTCCCCTTTAAATCAAGGTCGTGCTCCCTCACTTGGCTGCATTACCACAGTTACCGACTCCTGTAGCATCTGAAAGGCCTGAAGGAACTTGAGGATAGGGACAGCACCACACACTGCTCCTCCCTCTGTGTTCCTAATAGACTTGCTTCCTCTAGAGCCTCGTTCCTTTGCCTGGTTGGTGCATAATATAGATTTAATTTATCAATTAAAATTAAAGATAATTTCATTTATTTGATGAACACTTATTGCTTACTCAGGCTCTCCTCCTCTAACCCTTTATCTATAAATCTGAGCTGCCTGTGTGCTTGAATACCAAGAAAGCCTTTGCAATGTGGTGGAGTTTCTAGTAGTGAGAGTTTCACCATCCATGTGGTTCCTGTCTAGGTATCTTTCTTTAAATGGAATGAAGGGAACACTGGGCAAACTGGAGATCTATGTCATGGCAATTGCTGCAGGACTACTGTAGGAAACCATTCTTATGGTCCTGCTCCCATCATTCATCCACCTATTCATGTGTTCCGTTAGCCATTCCACCAATGCCTACTGGATACATTTCACAAGCAACCATTATAGAGAGTGATCACAATGAGGAAAACAGTCCAAGTTCCTGCCCTCAGGATGCTTAGAGTCTTTGGACTATTTCTTCCCCCTTGACCCAAACGGCTAAAGCAGCTGCTAAGTGAACTTCATGACCAATTCCAGAGAGATCAAATTGTGTCAGAGACAAGTCAAAAAAAAATAAAAAGGAAGAAGAAGAAGAAATGTAAATGGTCAAAACATTTTAATGTCTGCAAAACACGGAGAAATAAAATTAAAACAATAATGACATATCCTTTTAACAACTAAATTTAGCAAAGATCATAAAAAAAATTATAATGCCAGTGTGCAGAATGTGTGAGGAAATGAGCCCTCTTGTTTCTTTTCATGGCAAAATGACTTGGCACAGTGTTTTAAGGGGGCAACTTAGCAATTAATGTGAAAAATGCATACATATTTTATGATTTAATAATACAATTTCTAAGACATTCCTAGGAAATAAGGATGTACCCTAAAATTTAGCAATACAGATTTTTTGTGGATGAGTTGTTAATAATAACAAAATATACAACTAAGTAATAACTAAAGAAACTAGGCCGGGCGCGGTGGCTCACGCTTGTAATCCCAGCACTTTGGGAGGCCGAGGCGGGCGGATCACGAGGTCAGGAGATCGAGACCACGGTGAAACCCTGTCTCTACTAAAAATACAAAAAATTAGCCGGGCGTGGTGGCGGGCGCCTGTAGTCCCAGCTACTTGGAGAGGCTGAGGCAGGAGAATGGCGTGAACCCAGGAGGCGGAGCTTGCAGTGAGCCAAGATCGCGCCACTGCACTCCAGCCTGGGCGACAGAGCGAGACTCCGTCTCAAAAAAAAAAAAAAAAGAAACTAACCTATGTTGAGCACTTCCTAAGTTCCCTGCCTTAAGATACCAAATGACCCTGTGAGGGAGGCATGATTGCTAGCTGAAAAAATGGCTCGGAGAGGTTAGAAATGTCCGTGTTGATATAGCTCTAAGGAAGCACAACGGGAAAGAGGCTGAGCCCATTTAGTGATCACACCATGTCCCTGTTGCTTCTAGTGGCGAAAAGTCAAAAGAACATGGAGGTTTCACATTAGGGATCTGGCTTAATAAATCATGGAGCAATCATGCTATGGAATGCTGCTCAGTCACAAAAAAATAACATAGATGAAGATACATCCACTTGAAAAGAGGTTCAAAATATGCTGCAAAGCTGGTTATTAAATAGTGTGTATTGTGTGGTCTCAGGTGTGTAAGAATCCATTTATAAGCACAGGTAAGGACAGAAACATTCAGAGATGCAGATAGGAAGGTTCAATTAGTGACTCTCTCTGGGTGGTAAGATGATTATTTCATTTTCCATTCATTATTTTTCTTATCTATATTTTTGTTTTCTTTAAAAGAATCTGTATTGTTTGTGTACTAACCTCTATATTTACATTTTCAAAATATAGTGGCATTATTGACTTAGATTTAGCATTCCAGGTGGCTACATGACACTCCGTCACTTGCTTGCCTGAATTAACATTCCCTCCCCTGGGGTGTTACAAAAATCATCCTGGATTGAGAGCAGGTCGCTGGGTTTCAGGCTGAGCGCATCTAGTAATGCGTCCACGATGTGACCCGAGGCAAGTCACTTCGGCTCTCCTGGCCTCAGCACAATGAGCCGGCTGGGCAAGCTGAACGCTGAGGCCCCTTCCAGCTCTGACATGCGATGCACTCTTATGCATTCATTTTCTCCTTTGGAGACAGCCTGTAACCATTTCCAGTCTACAGGAGAAGGACTTGAGAATGCAAAATCATTTTGTTCTATAAAAAAGCATGGATAAACACCTGCCTAACCCATTTTAAGAAATAATAACATGACATTTATAAACCACTTTGCACAGTGTTTATGAATTCCCTCCCTTGAGGCTCTGAGTTTGACTCTAGTTACTCTAGTTATTTACATGCCTGCATTTGGGCAAAGGATTTGCAACTGCAAGTGAGGGGGGACATTTTCTCCTGAGTTGACTGTGAATTGAGTGTCTCCTATTATGTTGCTAGTGCAAAATATGTTAAGACCAGTTTCTCTGACACAGAAAATGACCCAGAAAAACAAAGTGGGACTTCATTTCAGCTCCATCTTCATCTCCAGCTGTATCTATGGACAATAATCCTTCCAGAAAGCAGCTGAATTGGGCTGGAATTGCGTATCAGAGTGGCAGCTTCGCCCAACAAGGGCAACTTAGCGCAGCATGACGCACTGTTATGAGGGGTCCTTTTCCTCTGGGAATGAAGATCTCAAGTGGTGTTTGAAATCCCCCATTTCTTGCAAAATACTGCTAAGGCTGCTGAGCTTAGGTTCCACTTTGGGGATTTTCATCTCTGCGTATGCAACAGAATTCCAGACAAGAACATGAAATAACACAAACTGTTTTGTTTTTGAGCATTTTTGTTTAGTCCTTAGATTACTAAGGACTAACATTTGAAAAATGAAGTGAAAGCGAGTTCATTTATTTTATTTCAAATTTGGGGCACTGAAAGTCTTTTAAAAATTTTTGATTCAGCCAGGCAAGGTGGCTCACGCCTGTAATCCCAGCACTTTGGAAAGCGGGCAGATCACGAGGTCAGGAGATGGAGACCATCCTAGCTAACACAGTGAAACCCCGTCTCTACTAAAAATACAAAAAATTAGCTGGGTGTGGTGGTGGATGCCTGTAGTCCCAGCTACTCGGGAGGCTGAGGCAGGAGAATGGTGTGAACACAGGAGGCGGAGCTTGCAGTGAGCCGAGATCATACCACTGCACTCCAGCCTGGGTGACAGAGTGACAGAGTGAGACTCTGTCTCAAAAAAAAAAAATTGATTCAAGTTAATTTCAAATATATATCATTCATATCTGCATACAAAACAACTTCACTGGAATGAGGATTTTCATTGAAAGTGAAGTTACAAATCTGAACACCCAGAGTGAGCCACAGAAAAACATAAAATGCCAGTGCCCAGAGGCGCTGCCCTCTGGATGGGTACCACTGCCTCCTCCACAGTCCAACCCAAGGAAGCCGAAGATCTCAGCTCCCGTCTCCCACCCATTTAAGACCTTTAATGAGATGTTCCTCTGTCAAATGAGCTCCTTTCTAGACTCTTTGTCGCAAACTACTCTGGGCCAGTCTAATCTCACTGTCTCCCAAACATCCCCTATTTGCTCATGACTCTGCACCTAGGATGCCCTTCTGCCTCCCTAAGTGTCTCTCATTGTTCAAGACCCTGAGTTCAAGTACCAGTTTTACTCCAAAACTAACCAGGTTAGTTCACACCGATGTTACCCGACTCCAACCCCATGGCTCTGAGACATATTAGGTGAGCATTTCAGCCTTTCTAACATATTGAATCATTAAGCAAATTTCCCTAATACATCAAAGTACATGTCTGATATTGTATAGAGCTAGTCAGCACAGGATCACAAGCACTGATTATTAAATGTTCAGGTGCACCGTAAGCCAGTGATGTCACATTGATAGCTAAAAATCAGCCACGTTGAGAATATTTTACCACAGGAAATATGCTTCAAATCACTTGCCCCTGTAATAAGTGTTGGCTGATAATATTATAAAAGCATATCTTTGTTTATAGATGCTAAGGTTAAAAACCAAAATCTGACCTTCCATGGTAGAACCCCACTTGACCACTTACTAGCTATGTGACTATGTTCAAGTCATTAAATCTAAGCTTCATTCAGTATCTTTATTTGTTAAATAGAGGTATCAAAAAAGCCAGCATTACAGGGTAGAAATGAAAACAAAAATCAGACATCCAGGTAATATGGTTGGTAGGATGTCTACATAAAGTATCATTCAATAAACATCAAGAGATATTATTGTCATTATCATTATTATTACTTTTTTTTTTTTTCTTGAGACAGAGTCTCACTCTGTCACCCAGGCTGGAGTGCAATGTTGTGATCTCAGTTCACTGCAACCTCTGCCTCTCAGGTTCAAGCAATTCTAGTGCCTCAGCCTCCTGAGTAGCTGGGATTGCAGGCATACGCCACCACACGCCACCACGCTACCATGCTACCACACCTGGCTAACTTTTGTGTTTTTAATAGAGACGAGGTTTCCCCATGTTGCCCAAGCTGGTCTTGAACTCCTGACCTCAGGAGATTCACCCGCCTCGGCCTCCCAAAGTGCTGGGATTACAGGCGTGAGTCACCACGCCTGGCCCAATGATTATTACTTCTTAGTGAGGAGCATGTGAGCAACAGGGATACCTAAAACTATGGTCACTGCTAACTGAATATGTTTTAGTCTATTTTAATTGATATATATATTATTTATTTACTTAATAATTTTATTGTGCTTATTTAAGGTATACAACAACACAATGTTATGGGATACATAGAGACAGTAAAATAAGGTTACAATAGTGAAGCAAATGAATATATTCATCATCTCATGTAGTTATTACCTTTTTTTTTGCTAAAATCAACTCATTTTGCATGAATCCCAAATACAGCACCATTTTATTACCTATAGTCCTCATGTTGTACATTAGCTCTCTAGACTTAGTCATCCTACATATCTGCCACTTTGTCCTGTGACCTACAATCTCCCCATTTCCTTCTCCCCTGCAACCACTGTTTTGTTCTCTACTTCTGTATATTTGTTTTTGTTTTTGTTTTCGGATTCCACACATAAGTGAGATGATGCAATGTTTTCCTTTTTTTGGTCTGGCAGATTTCACTTCACATAATGTCCTTCAGATTCATCCACATTGTGCCAAATGGTAAGATCTTGGGTATTTTTAGGGCTGAATAATATTCCCGTGTGTGTGTGTGTGTGTGTGTGTGTGTGTGTGTGTGTGTGTGCGCATGTGTGTTTATCAGTCACAGTTTCTTTATCCATTCATCAGTTGACAGACACTTAGGATGTTTCTATATCTCGGCTACTGTGAATAATGCTGCAATCATCATGAGAGTGCAAATATCTTTATGAGATGCTAGTTTTACTTCCTTTGGATGTGCCCAGAAGAAGGATTACTAGGTCATATGGTAGTTTTATTGTCAATTTCTTTAGAAATCACATACTGTTTTTCATAATGGCTCTACCAATCTACATTTTTACCAACAGAGTACAAGTTCCTTTTTCACCATACCCTCACTAACATGTGTTGTCTTTTGACTTTTTGGTAATAGCCATCCTAATGAGTGTGAGGTGGTATCTCATAGTGGCTTTGATCTGCATTTCCCTGATGATTAATGATGTTGAACACCCTCTCATATACCTGTGGGCAATGTTTATTTCTTTGGAGAAATGTCTATTCAAGTCTTTTGTCCATTTAAAAAATTAGGTTATTTGTTGTATGTGTTCTTTATAAATCTGAATATTTTTTTTTTCTGCTTTTTTTCTTTATTTTTAATTTCAGGCAGAAGCTTGTATTAAGGAGATTCTCTTTTGACATGCCCACACATACATTCACACTAATACATATGCACTATTTTCTTTTTTTTTAATTAATTTTTTTGCACACAAAAACAATAAACATTTTCTAATAATACATACAAACAAAAAGATGCGTATCAAACATATTAGGAAGGTTGCACATGGGAAGTCGGGGAATAGAAATGGGGGGTGGGAGTTAAAATAAATGAGAGAGGGACTTTATATGGATCAGTGATAATAACTCAATCCTCTATTTGACAAAGAAGAGGGAGAAGGAAGAGGAAGAAAAAGAAAGTGGGATAAAGGATCAGAAAGGGAGGAAAATAGAAAAAATTAGAGTATGACTCTTAACAGCTTATCAGACATGATTTGCAAATATTTTTTCTCAATCCATGGGCCATTTCTTCATTTTGATCATTGTTTCCTTTGCTATGCAGAAGATTTTTATTTTGATAGATTCCCATTTATTTATTTTTGCTTTTGTGAACTGAGCTTTTCATGTGGTACCTAAAAAACATTGCCAAAGCCAATGCCCAGGAACTTTTCCCCATGTTCTCTTCTAGGAGTTTTATGGTTTCCAGTCTTATATTTAGGTCTTTTATCTATGTTGAAGTGATTTTTGTGTATGGTATTAGAGCCCAATTTCATTTTTTTACTTGTGAGAATCCATTTTTCCTAGTACCGTTTCTTAAAGAGACTACTCTTTCCCCATTGTGCCTTGTTGGTACCCTTATCAAAAATTAGTTGACCATAAACGTTTGGATTTATTTCTGGACTCTATATTCTGTTCCACTGCTCTATGTGTCTGTTTTTATTCCACTAGTATACTGTTTTAATTACTATCACTTTGTAATATCACTTTAAATCAGGAAATGTGATGCCTCCAACTTTGTTCTCCTTTCTCAGAATTGTTTTGACTATTCAGGGTCCTTTATGTCTCCATACACATCTCGGGATTGTTTTCTCTATTTCCGTGAAGAATGCCATTGGGATTTTTATAGGGATTAAGTTGAATCCACATAATATTGCTTTGGGTAGTATGAACATTTTAACAATATTATTTCTTCTGATCCATAAGCATAGGAAATCTTTCCACTATTCTTCTTTCCTTCAATTTCTTTCATCAGTGTTTTATAGTTTTCAGTGTACAAAGTTTTTAATTCCTTAGTTAAATTTATTCCTAAGCATTTTTTGATGCTGTCATAAATAGGATTGCTTTCTTAATTTCTATTTTAGTTAGGTTTTCATTGGTATATAAAATGCTATTAATTTTTATATGTTGACTTTGTATCCTGCAGCTTTACTGAATTCATTTATTAGCTCTGCCAGTTTTTTCTGTGTGTGTGTAGAATCTTTGGGGTTTTTAAATGTAGGATCATATCTGCAAATAGAGGTAATTTTACTTCTTCCTTTTTGATCTAGATGTCTATTACTTCTTTCTCTTGTCTAATTGTTTTGTTAGTACTTTTAGTATTATTGAATAGAAGTGGTAAAAGTGGGCATGCTTGCTTTGTACTGTATCTTTGTATCGAAGCTTCAGTTAGGGGCATTCTGGGTTTGACATTTAACAGTTGTGTGAATGTGAATGAGTGACTTAACCTCAGAATATAGGTTTTTGTACCCTTAAAATGCTGACAGTAATATCGATGTCATAATGAGATTAAAGTATAAAATCAGCTAGCAAAGTTTATGGTCTTTAAAATAGTCCCACTTAATTTTAGTTTCCTTCCATTCCTTCCAACAGGTAGTCAAGAACGTTTTCATCAACTTTCTCTTTATTCCTTCACTTGGCTGACTAGCAGAAAAGGATCTGTTCCAATGGTATCATTTAGAAATTCAGATATTTAAATCTTGACTAAATGATCCCTTACTCAGTGATAGTTCAGAGTTAATAACACCCTTTGACGACTGCTGCTTTTATCAGCTGGGCTTTGACTTTATTTTAATTTCAGATCCCAATGACAGTTTTTAGGGTTGCTTTCAGCAAAATTTACCATTTGATTATCCACAAATAGCACATCTTTTATCCAAGTAAGATAAGTAGCTAGCTTAAGAACAGAGAGTCATCTAAAGTCACAGGAACTCTTAAATTTATATCAACAGTTAATCTTCTGTGACCATGTCGGGTCTGTTGGTGGATATGCCAAACAGGGAAGACAGTGAAGTGGTGGCTCAGCGGTCTCCAAAGGAATGAGCAAGGAGATGAGGCAAAGCACACTCTGAAGGTGAGGGGGACAGAGAGGGAAAGGCGTGTTACAGAAGTGGCCAATCAAGCCTTTCTCTGAACCGTATCAGAAAACTCTTGAGCATAAAAACTCCTTGGCTTCTTTCCAATGAGTCAACTTGATAGCTCTAATGCTACACACACTTTGAAATGATTATTTGTTCTGTGTTTAAAATGGGAAATTGAAGTTTGGCAAAGTCATTTGGACTAGCCCAGAATCTCATGCAAAGCAATTGGTTCAGAGCTATTAGCGCGGCAGATTTCTCGGTCCATTAAGAGTCTGACATAGTAGGAGGCGTCTGCTTGTGATTCTTTCCATTTCTGGCTCCAGAAAAACTGCCCTTTCTGAGTCTGTAGTCTGTTTCTCTGATTATCTTTTAAGTGTCTCAGGAAAGTTTTTCCTCGATTTGGTGCTCACTGTTCCAAGCCTTTTGCTTCTATCCCTCTCTCCTCGCTCCCTGGCTGTTATTTTTTTATACACCATCTTTGAGAAACCACGTCATATGGAGATCTCCTAAATTTACTGTTCTCTACTCTTCACTTTTTTTCTTGGCTGTCTATTTAGATTCCTCCTTTATATTCTTGCAGCAATATTTCATGTATTCACTCTTTTCCTCTAAATGGTTGCCAAAATATGCAGCTGCTTCCTCCTCAATATTGTGAAGATCTGCCTTCTTTATCTATCAAAAGTTTTTTTAAAAAGACTTTATTTCCAAACCCTAACTTCGAGTTAACCATATAGGAAATGATGGAGTCTCTAGACATCTACTGTTTGATCAACTGGTCTTTTCCCTCTTGACTTTCACACCCTAACTTTTCTTGGGCAGTCCAGGCTCAGGCAGGCACCAACATTACTTCCATTGCCTCTACTCCACTGTACATTCTGGTGTCTTGTCCAGGCAGCCGCAGTGAGCACAGTTAAAAGCAGCACCCTGCCAGCCTGCAGCCATATCCTTCTTGTGACTAGAGTCACTGGCAAGACATCCTTGTAGGGTGGGATGGAGATCTTCTCTCTCTCACTTCATATTCTTCTTTGCCAACAAAATAGAAATTCCAACCTGTCTGAAGTAAGAGGAAAAAGTGCTTTTCCTTTTTCTGACCACTTTCCACAAAAGAAGAGTGGCATTTATCTGTTTGGTGTGATGGTGAGGGTCAGGCATTCAGTGGTCTGCTATTGGGGCAGGCAGTCAATGCTTAAAAGGCTGCATGTACTTGTGGCATCATTCTCTTTGTCTCTTTTGTCTTCCTTCGTCAAAAGGAATGAGGCAGCCCCAGGTCCTCTATGCAGCAAGTGGAGTGAGTATCTGCTCTGCATGTCCGATGTCCTTGTGTGTGTGTGGCAGAGGCAAATGAAGAAAAAGTATTAGGATGCCTATATTGGCCTCAAGTCCAAGGTTCTTCAATATAGTTTTGGTAGCACTATATAGATTTTTTTAAAACCCCTGTATCTATTAGCTAGTTTGGGGCTCAGAGAAAAGAGGGGGAGTGATTACCATCTCAAACTCCAATAAGACCATGCTATTTCCTTTTATTCCTGATTATTAAAATTAAATATATATAAAACAACAATTATCTATATTTTCATAACTCATTTTTTTCTCCTTAGGTATTCTCACATCAATCCTAAGAGACAGAAGGGTTAAAAGCCATATCATGCTCAACGTGATTCTAGCAGCAATTCTATGAGAGGGATGGGGCTCACGGAGTTAGCTACATTCTATAGAAGGGAAAATAGGCACAGGGAGGCAAGATGACTTGCCCAAGGTGGGACCACATCTCTAGATAGCGGAGGAGGCACCACGATGACCCTATCTCATTTCCAATAGAGGAGGCCAGCCTGTCTCTCTTGCTTTGTGTTAGGTGCTATTGAACATAGTGGATTCTCAGTCAGTATTACTGGTTCAATATACATTGAAAGATTTTTATTTAGTGAATTGAGTTGTAATTCTACAATTCAAGAAGAGAAGAATTAAGAAGAGACACAGTATGGCTGTTAAAGAAAATGGAGCTCTTTCATCACTGCTCAAATACAGTCCTACTCTATTCTTTAAGCTATTCTTTCCTTGGTCCTACTATTTTCTCTCCCAGCATCCCATGCATCCCCTCCTGCCTGCCATGGACTCTCCCTTAGTCTGTGTCTATCTGGCTTACTTAAACATCTTATTAGCTAACCTTGTGCCTTGAGAAAATCATTTTATGTTTTGAGAAAAACTTCGATTTTCTCAAATTTAAAATTAAACCATTAAATGAAACCTCTAAGATTCCCTTTAGGCCGGACATGGTGGCTGATGCTTGCAATCCCAGCACTTTGGGAGGCCGAGGCAGGTGGATCACTTGAGGTCAGGAGTTCGAGACCAGCCTGGCCAACGTGGTGAAACCCCATCTCAACTGAAATTGGAAAATATTAGCTGGGCGTGGTAGCACATGCCTGCATCCCAGCTACTCTTGGGAGGCTAAGGCACAAGAATCCCTAGAACCTGGGAGGCGGAGGTTGCAGTGAGCTGAGATTGTGCCACTGCACTCCAGCCTGGGCAACAGAGTGAGAGACTCTGTCTTCAAATAATAATAATAATAATAATAATAATAATAATAAGATTCCCTTTAGCTCAAACCATGAGCAGAGCGGGGAGACTTGTTTGAGTGGGAGCTGGGGTCCAGATGCTTTGGCTAGTGAATGTGGTCATCTCTCCCCTCCATTACCAACAGCTTCTACAGATTTAATATTTAATTAATATTAAATTCCCTCTTTTGAAATAAACAGTGAGATTGCTATCTCCTAACTGGACTCTGACTAATACCAGGAGAAATTTTGTTTTATAGATTATTTTTACCTAATAAGGTTCTGCTTCATCTTTGGGGAAGATACTCACTGCCAGAAAGAAGAGGAAATATAGGAGGAAGGTGCAATCCACGATTGGGGCCAGGCTGGCAGAGGTCAGCTGGGTTTTTATTACAGTTTTCTGGAAATACAGATTAGCTTCCATTAGAAAAGCGAAAGACCTTTTAGATGCTCAAGTAGACTGGAAAGTAGTGTGGGTTAGAGAACAGAAAGGCAACAATCTTCCCTCCAACCTAAGAAAATAGCTTTCAATTTCTCCCTGGAGACCTCAAAATTATAAGGTAAGCATATTTTTTGAAAAGTGGGTTCATTATGGTCATCAGGTTCTAAACATCTGTCTGTGCCTATAGTAGCTACATTCCACATGGGTTGAGGCATGGCCTGCTCTCACTCCAGAACTTCATATGTGTTATTGCCTCTGCTGCAAATAATATTCTCACTTTCAACCTTAAACTCCTTCCTCCTGCCTCATTCCTACTTGTCTTCTCTCACAGCCCTTCCTCAACTAGGTTAGGTGCCCCAAATATGTCCTGCTATAGAAGCATATTCTTGTTTTTTATTGCACTCATTACAAAATAACGAAATGACTTCTTTCCACATCTGTCTCCATAACTAAAATGTAAACTCTGAGGGAGTTACATGTGTGTTTTATTCCACTGTACCTGGCACAGTGACTGGCACATAGGCATTCAACTACAAATATTTAATATAGGTACCAATAAGGTGCTATGTTTTATGGGGTGGTAGTGGTGAGAGTTAATTCCTTGTAGATTTTCAACTTGTCTGTTATATTTTGCATGCTGTCTGTCTAGACCAGTGCTCCCAGGTGATTTTGGTAGCATTTGCTAAGGGACCACATTTTGAGAAGCAAAGCTAGACATTTGGAAAAAATGCACAGAAGATGGAGCACAAGGGCTGAGGTCCTGAGTGGATAGAAGTGAAATGAAGCTTAAGTGTTCCCATGTTTGATGCTGTCTGCTTTTCTCCCCACCCTTTCCATCTTGGGCTTTCTATCCTCCCCCAACCAAAGTCTATTTCTTTGAAAGCATTCACATTCCTGGGTTAAATGGCAGAAAAGAGTAAATGACCGTGTTACTTGTTCAAGATGGTTTGTATTTTTCACAAGGAACAAAGCCCCTATTGGCTTTGAACCAAAGGAATGGAATTCAAATTGTGTAATGTCAAGTTTAAGAAGCCAGTAGGAAATCAGGAGACCACACTTGTAGGTGACTGAAGACTCGGCCCACATAGGAAGCTCAGTACAGGGAGAGTGTCCAGCACAGGGTGGGTGCACAGGCGCGCATGTTGAATCAACAAAGTCACACCGGTCTAGCATATCCCTCAGTGAGAAGAAAATACATAAGTTGTATGTGCACAGAAATTCTGTGCCATCATGAGCCTTCTGGAATTGTCCATGGGACTCATTGGAGAAACTTAAAAGAATACATCCTACCTAGATAGTGTTTCCTCACTCACCATGGAAAAAAAAAACCCTGAAAATAAAATACTGTTAAAATGAATACTATCCTGGCTGAAAGTCTGCACCTTTGATAAGTGATTTGCTCTGTTAGACAGGCAGAAATTAGCATAGAGAACTTTGGAAGAGGCACCAACTATCAGTGGCTTGGAATTACAAACACGGAGAAGAATGAATTTCTGTGCTCAATTCCTTACATTCTCCCACCATTAAGAAAGATGCTATCATTTCAAAATGAAGATATGTACAGTCTTGGACTTTTGGGGAACTTCTCTTGGAAGTTATTGGTGCTTCCAAAAATGGGTAGTCTGTAACACTTTGTAGGGAAGATCTATACTGGGGAGGGCTGGAGCTGTCATAATCTTTGTAGAGAACTGGAAGGCTGCCATGCTGTGTTCCTGAGCATTCATTACTTCAGTGAGGACACCTTCATTCCTTATGGTTAGCCCGATGAGCCACCAAGCAATGTTGATGGATTGGTAAGGCTCACACCCTGACTCCAATGCTCCATCAAGGTTAGATATGCTCGACTTTGCTGCCTTTTCAGTAGTTTTCTGTTTACTTCCCTCTTTTCCTATATTTTATACATGCCTCCACGTGACACTTATTGATATCACTGTTGCTGAGTTTGGGCATACTTCCAGAGAAGCTCAGATTTGCTCTTACTTTTCCATCCAATAAATTCATCTGTTAAGCATTGGGAGAAGAATTCTGGAAACTCCATCACTAGTTGGCAACTATCACATTTCTTAAGAGAAGAAAAATCTTTAATCTAGTTGAAACCATATTTCTTGTGCTGGAATGGATTTAAGACAAAAAAATATATTGCACATTTGGGCACAGACCTTGATTTTTCAACATGCATCTTTCGTGTGTTAGGAACTGATGCTGCACATTTTCTCCCCTGGGGATTTTCCTTTTCTTAAGGCATTAAATTGCTTGCTCAGATGTATAAAGGATGTACCACCTTGAATGGATGTGCTAATTAGCAATGGTAAAATTTATGTATGCAACATTGATAAGGAGAGATTAAAATCCTATTTCATTTATGTATTATATGTTTACAAAAAGGAAAAACATAAGGTAAAGTGACCTCTTTTGTCTAGCTGACAATTTAGAAATGAAAAGCATGCATGCATTTTTCAGAAGGAGGTGAGCAAAATGTTTTATGGCTTTCTGGCAGATATTCCACACCAATAGTTCCGAAGCCCTGCCATCCATGAGCCCCTGAAAAAAATTCCATGGTTAGCCATTGTTCTTGTGTAATGCCTGTTTGCATTCCTCTATCCAACTATAGCCCAGTTCATCTTGTAGATTACCACCATCAAAGGGCTCTTTAAGCCTGGGCAACTCTATTACCATTTACCCTTGTGACATTTCTATTCTCTAACTCAGAGGTTCTCAAAGTGTGGTTCCCACACCAGCAGCACCTGCATCACTGGAAACTGGTTAGATATGAACATTCTTAGGTGAAACTCAAGACCCACTGAGTAATAAATTTGGGTTGATGCTCAGCAGTCCATGTTTTAAAAGACACTAGCTGATTCTGATGTATGCCCTAACTGAAGAGGTGTTGCCTCCTAATTTGAAAAGGAGGATCAAAAGACTGCCCTTTGCCCTAGTCCAAAGTAGTAAACAACTAACCACAGAACAAGTAGTAACCCCATCCTAATCGATTGTTGATAGTGTCATGCTCTTGAAGGTCAGCCAATCTACAGTATCACTCCAGGAACTGCTTCTGAAAGTCAGCTCATCCCTAAACCACACAGCTGAAAGTCAGCCAATCCCTAAACACTCTTGCTTCAGAAAATCTGCCAACACCTGAGCTCCCTGTTCCTAAAACCCTTTATGATAGCAAGTCTTGCTCTGTTCAGAGAGACAGATTTATAAGAGTAGCTCTTCATTACTTAGGAAGCAATAAATTTAGCCTCTTTGTTTCACATACAGATACATGGGATGTTAAAAATTTCATCCTCTAAAAAATGATCATTGTAGATTTAGAAGTCAAAATTTGTATTAGAGAGGTTTTTACCAGCATTGTTGAAATGTTGGTGATGGGGATGTTTGAGGAACATGATATGCTTGTCAAAGACAAGAACCAACTATGAATTAGAGATAATATTTTATAGTAAAAATGATAAACAAGAAATAAAATATAATTATCCATTACTAAACATATAGAGTTATTATAAAGTAAACAATGAACAATTACTTTATGAAAGTTTTGATATAGTAATATCAGGAAAATAGGGAAGGAAGAAATGGGGTGATGGTGCTAAATCATAATTTTCTATAACAGGAAATCCCAACCTGGGCAACACAGTGAGACCCCATCTCTACAAAACAATTACAAATTAAAAAAAAAATTATCTGGACATGGTGGCATGCACCAGTAGTCCCAGCTACTCAGGAGGCTGAGATGGGAGGACCCCTTGAGCCTGAGTGATCGAGGCTACAGTGAGCCATGATTGTGCCACTGCACTTCAGCATGGGTGACAGAGATTTTGTCTTAAAAACATAAAAATAAAGAATAAAAATAAATGTTGTCACAATGGACATTAATTAAATTTTAATGCAACTCAAGAAATATTTGTTGAGCATATGCCTTGGATTGTCAGATGCTAAAGATATGAAGATGAAACTGTCAGAGTAGACATGCCGTAAGTAATTTCAACACAATCCAAAGAAGAAATGAATTGATTCTGATAGTGGTGTTGGTGGTGAGAAAAAAAATTGCAAAGAGGAGGTCCTGGAAAGTATGCCTTCTAAGGATGAGTAGATATTCTTAGGCAGACCGAAAAGAGAAGTGCATTCCAGGGTGAGGGAATAACATGGGTGAAGGCAAAAGGTCCTGAAAGTGAGAATGGAGATAGGGAAATAGTGAGTAATTTGGGGAACTGGTTAGAAGTAAGACTGGAAAAATAGTCTGGTGATGGGATTTAAAAGGTGTTGAATGCCATGATCAGAAGTTTAGATTTATCACAAAGGCATTATTTTCATTTTTCCTAAGGAAGTAATATTAGCTTTTGCTATTTTTTTAAACTTTTAGGTTCAGGAGTATCTGTGCAGATTTGTTATATAGGTAAATTGCCTGTCATGGGGATTAAGTATACAGATTATTTTGTCATCCAGGAAATAAGCATAGTACATGATAGGTAGCTTGTTGTTGTTGTTTGTTTGTTTGTTTGTTTTTGAGACAGGGTCTCACTCTGTCACCCAGGGTGGAGTGCAGTGGCATGATCTCAGCTCACTGCAATCTCTGCTTCCCAGGCTTAAGCCAACCTCCCACCTCAGCCTCCCAAGTAGCTGGGACTACAGATGCATGCCATCACACCCAGCTAATTTTTGTATTTTTAGTAGAGACAAGGTTTCACCATGTTGACCAAGCTGGTCTCGAACTCCTGACCTCAAGACATCCACCCACCTCAGCCTCCCAAAGTGCCAAGATTTACAGGTTTGAGCCACCATGCCTGGCCCTGATAGGTAGTTTTTTGATACTAACTTTCCTCCTTCCCTCCATTCTCAAGAAGGCCAGAGTGTCTGTCCTTTGTGTCCATGTATTCTCAATGTTTAGCTTCCACTTGTGAGTGAGAACATGTGGTATTTGATTTTCTGTTCCTGTGTTAGTTCACTTGGGTAATAGGCTCCAGCTCCATCCATGTTGTTGCAAAGGACATGACCTTGTTCCTTTTTATGGTTTTGTAGTATTCCATGGTGTATATATACCACATTTTCTTTATCCAGTTTACCATAATGGGCAATTAGGTTAATTCCATGTATTTGCTTTTGTGAATAATGTTGCTATACATGTGTGCTATACATGTGTATGCGTCTTTAGGGTAGAACAATTTTTATTCCTTTGGGTATATACCCAATAATGGGATTCCTAGGTCAAATGATAATTCTGCTTTGAGTTCTTGGAAAAATTGCCAATCTTCTTTCCACAATGGTCCATGTATTAGTCTGTTCTCACACTGCTATAAAGAACTGCCTGAGACTGGGTAATTTATAAAGAAAAGAGGTTTAATTGACTCACAGTTCCACATGGCTGGGGAGGCCTCAGGAAAATTACAATCATGGCAGAAGGGAAGCAGGCACATCTTACCTGGCAGCAAGAGAGAACGTGAGTGTGAAGGAGGAACTATCAAACACATAAAAGTATCAGATCTCATGAGAACTGACTCACTATCACGAGAACAGCATGGGAGAAACCACCCCCATGACACAATCACCTCCCACCAAGTCCCTCCCTGGACACATAGGGATTATGGGGATTACAATTTAAGATGAGAGTTGGGTGGGGACACCGAGCCAAACCGTATCCGTTGACTAATGTTAGTTTTAATCTTTTGGTATAATCCTAAACTTGAACAGACTAACCTCTACTGTTCTCAGTAGGGATGTCCTATGGCCTGAACTATGTTCCCCCTAACATTCATATATTGAAGCCCTAACCCTCAATGTGACAATATTTTAGAACAAGGTTAAATGTGGTCAAAAGGCTGGGGCCCTAATCTGATAGGATTAATGTCTTTACAAGAAGAGACACTAGAGATCTCTCTCTCTCTCTACCACGTGAAAATATAGTGAGAAGGATGCCATTAGCAAGCCAGGAAAAGAGTCCTCACCTGAAACTGAATTGTGCCAGAACCTTGACCTTGGACTTTAAGGCTCCAGAACTGTGAGAAAATAAATTACCATTTTTTATGCCACCCAGTCTATGGTATTTCGTTGTGGCTATCCTGATGGATTAAGGCAGAGTGCTACTGGCATTTGGTTGGTACAATCCTTCATTATTCAGGACTATCCCATGTATTATAGGATATGTAGTGTCTCTGGTCTCCAACTATAAAATTCTAGTAGTGCTACTCTGTCACTATGACAACAAAAAAATGCTCCTACACATCTCCAAATGCTTCTTTGGGGGCAACAGTACTTACTGCTTCTGGCAGAAAACCACAAAAGGAAGCCTGTGAGAAGACTAATACAATTAAAATAAGATTTATTCTATTCCTTCCTGATCTCCTAGCGACCATAGGAAGGACTTTTACTTATTAAGAGTAAGGCATATGGTATAACAGCAAAATACAATGACAACAACAACCTTGATGTTCCTAAGAATCTCTGGTGTTGGAATAGAGTCTTTTATTTTGAGAAAGTAAAGGCAATACCTTGTCTTACTACCAAATGACTAACATATTCATGTATCACAGTGAAAAAAAAAAAAAAAACCCAGAAAACAAAAACAAGCACTTTGCATCCTGAGATAAAAACAAAACAAAGGGAAAACAATAAAGGGACATTCTTTAACACTAGTCTTCAAAATAAATAAAACCTTGAATCCTTTCTACTTAGTTGCTAACTCTTTAGGAAAAAGTAATTCCTGATTTTTACAATACTAAATCTGGCAGATGTGTGATGACCTTGAAGATACAACTATGTGAGGAAATTGCTATCTATCTCATCTTAAAAAATACTAAATTTAACCTTGGTAACCTTGTGGGGTTTCTTGTCCCCCACATCTGTTCTAAACCCTTTCTAAAACCCTGCAAGAAAAAATACTTGAGAACATTCCAACTGCAACAGAAATTTCATCATGCTCCATTATAATCTATTAGAGGCAATTATTTTCTGATTTATATCACCACAGATCTATTTTATTCTTCTCAAATTTCATTTACATGGAATCAAACACCATGATTATTTTGTGTCTGGCTTTTCTTGTTTGACATGTTTTTGGGACCTTTTTATTTTGTTCATTTTTTTTAATTGCTGAGGACTATTCCAATTAATGGATATAACACAAGTTGTTTATATGTTCTTCCGTTGACAGATATGTGGATTGTCTCCAGTTTTTGGCTAATATGATCAAAGCTTCTAGGAACATTATTGTACAAGTTTTTTTGTGTGTGGATATATACTTTCATTTCTTACCTAGGACTGGAATTATTGAGACATAGGGTAGATGTATGTTTAACTTTATAAGAGACCGGAAACAGTTTTTTTGAAGTTTTTATAGAATTTTACATTCCATCAACAATATATGAGGGGTCCAGGCGTTCCATATCCTTGCCTTATATTGTCAAACTTTTAAAATTTTACACATTCTAAGTAATTGCAAAACCGTGTTACTTTGTGCCTTTAATTTGCATTTCCATGACAATCATGTTAAGCACCTTTTTTGTGTTCTTATTGGCTTTACGTAAATTTATTTTTGTTTAAGTGTTTTGTTCATTTGTAATCGAGTCATTGGTCTTTATCTTGTTTATTTGTAAAGAGTATTTTGTATTTGTGAATTTGAGTTCTTTTTTCACATATATTGTGCCTCGTAAGATTTTTTCTTTTTCCCAGTTTGTGACTTGTCTTTCATTTTCTTTTTTTTTAATAATTAAAAAATGTATGGGTACACAGTAGGTGTATACATTTAGGGGGTACATGAAATGTTTTGATACAGGCTTGCAGTACATAAAAGTCACATCAGGGTAAATGAGGTATCCTTCACCTCAAGCATTTATCAGTTCTTGTGTTACAAACATTCTAATTATACTCTTTTAGTTGTTTTAAAATGTATGATATTGTTGACTGTAGTCACCCTGTTGTGCTATCAAATACTAGATCTTATTTATTCTGGCTAACTATATTTTTATACTTCTTAACCATCTCCATCCTCCCCATACCCCACTACCCTTCCCAGCCTCTGGTAACCATCATTCTACTCTCTATCTCCATGAGTTCAATTGTTTTTAGATCCTACAAATGAGTGAGAACATGTGATATTTGTCTTTCTGTGCCTGATTTATTTCATTTAACACAATGTTCTCCAGTTCCATCCATGTTGTTGCAAATGACAGGATCTCATTCTTTTATATGGCTGAATAGTTCTCCATTGTGTATATGTACCACATTTTCTTTATCTGTTCATCTGTTGATGGACACGTAAGTTACTTCCAAATCTTGGTTATTGGGAATAGTGCTGCAATAAACATGGGAGTGCAGATGATGTCTTTTTTGATTTCACTTCTTTTGGATAAATATCCAATAGTGGAATTGCTGGATCACATGCTAGTTCTATCTTTGGTTTTTTGAGGAACTTTCATACTGTTCTCCATAGTGGCTATACTAATTTTCATTCTCACCAACTGTATATGAGGGTTCCCTTTTCTCCACATCATCACCAGCATTTGTCATTGCTTGTCTTTGGATAAAAGCCATTTTAATTGGGGTGAGATGATATCTCATTGTAGTTTTGATTTGCGTTTCTCTGATGATCAGTGATGTTGAGGACCTTTTCATACACACTTTTGCCATTTGCATGTCTTTTGAGAAGTATCTATTCAGATCTTTTGCCCATTTTTAAATTGGATTATTAGATTTTTTTTCCTATAGAGTTGAGCTTCTTATATATTTTGGTTATTAATCCCTTGCCAGATGGATAGTTTGAAAATATTTTCTCCCATTCTGTGGGTTGTCTCTTCACTTTGCCGATTGCTTCCATTACTGTGCAGAAACTATTTAATTTGATGTGATCTCATTTGTCCATTTTTGCTTTGGTTGCCTGTGCTTTAGGGGTATTACTCAAAAAGCCTTTGCCCAGACCAATGTCCTAGAGAGTTTCTCCAATATTTTCTTTCACTAGTTTCATTGTTTGAGGCTTTAGATTTAAGTCTTTAATCCATTTTGATTTGACTTTGTATACAGTGAGTGATAGGGGTCTAGTTTCATTCTTCTGCATATGGATATCAGTTTTCCCAGCAATATTTATTGAAAAGACTGTGCTTTCACCATTGTATATTCTTGGGACCTTTGTCAAAAATGAGTTCACTGGAGACATGTAAATTTATTTCTGGGTTCTTTATGCTGTTTCATTGGTCTGTGGGCCTGTTTCTATGCCTGTATGATGCTGTTTGGGTTGTTATAGCTCTGTTGTATAATTTGAAGTTAGGTAATGTGATTCTTCCAGTTTTGTTCTTTTTGCTCAGGTTGGCTTTGGCTATTCTGAGTCTTATTTGGTTCCATATAAACCTTAGCATTACCTTTTCTTTTATTAGTATTATTATATTTAAGTTCTAGGTTACATGTGCAGAATGTGCAGTTTTGTTATACAGGTATACACGCGACATGGTGGTTTGCTGCACCCATCAACCCGTAACCTATGTTAGGTATTTTTCCTAATGTTATCCCTCCCCTAGATCCCCACCCCCTAGAGGCCCCAGTCTGTGATGTTCCCCTCCCTATATCCATGTGTTCTCATTGTTCAGCTCCCACTTAAGAGTGAGAACATGCAGTGTTTGGTTTTCTGATCTCATGATAGTTTGCTGAGAATGATGGTTTCCACTTTCATCCATGTCCTTGCAAAGGACATGAACTCATCCTTTTTTATGGCTGCATAGCATTCCATGGTGTATATGTGCCACATTTTCTTAATCCAGTCTATCACTGATGGATACTTGGGTTGGTTCCAAGTTTTTGCTATTGTGAATAGTGCCACAATAAACATACGTGTGCATGTATCTTTATAGCAGCATGATTTATAATCTTTTGGGTATATGCCCAGTAATGAGATTGCTGGGCCAAATGGTATTTCTAGTTCTAGATCCTTGAGGAATCGCCACACTGTCTTCCACAATGGTTGAACTAATTTACACTCCCACCAATAGTGTAAAAGCGTTCCTGTTTTTCCACAACCTCTCCAGCATCTGTTGTTCCCTGACTTTTTAATGATTGCTGTTCTAACTGCTGTGAGATAGTATCTCATTGTGGTTTTAATTTGTATTTCTCTAATGACCAGTGATGATGAGCATTTTTTCATATGTCTGTTGGCTGCATAAATGTCTTCTTTTGAGAAGTGTCTGTTCATATCCTTTGCACATTTTTTGATGGGGTTGTTTGCGTTTTTCTTGTAAATTTGTGTAAGTTCTTTGTAGATTCTTGATATTAGCCCTTTGTCAGATGGATGGATTGCAAAATTTTTCCCCCATTCTGTAGTTTGCCTGTTCACTCTGATGATAGCTTCTTTTGCTGTGCAGAAGTTCTTTAGTTTAATTAAATCCCATTTGTCAATTTTGGCTTTTGTTGCCATTGCTTTTGGTGTTTTAGACATGAAGTCTTTGCCCATGCCTATGTCCTGAATGTATTGCCCAGGTTTTCTTCTGGGATTTTTATGGTCCTAGGTCTTCTGTTTAAGTCTTTGATCCATCTTGAGTTGATTTTTGTATAAGGTGTAAGGAAGGGGTCCAGTTTCAGTTTTCTGCATATGGCTAGCCAGTTTTCCCAACACCATTTATTAAATAGGGAATATTTTCCCCATTGCTTGTGTGTGTCAGGTTTGTCAAAGATCAGATGGTGGTAGATGTGTGGTGTTATTTCTGAGGCCTCCGTTCTGTTCCATTGGTCTATATCTCTGTTTTGGTACCAGTACCATGCTGTTTTGTTTACTGTGGCCTTGTAGTATAGTTTGAAGTCAGGTAACATGATGCCTCCAGCTTTGTTCTTCTTGCCCAGGATTGTCTTGGCTAGGCAGGGTCTTTTTTGGTTCCATATGAAGTTTAAAGAAGTTTTTTTCCAATTCTGTGAGGAAATTCATTGGTAGCTTGATGGGGATAGCATTGAATCTATAAATTACTTTGGGCGGTAAGGCAATTTTCATGATATTGATTCTTCCTATCCATGAGCATGGAATGTTTTTCCATTTGTTTATATCCTCTCTTATTTCCTTGAGCAGTGGTTTGTAGTTCTCCTCGAAGAAGTCTTTCACATCCCTTGTAAGTTGTATTCCTAGGTATTTTATTCTGTTAGTAGCAGTTGTCAATGGGAGTTCACTCATGATTTGGCTGTTTGTCTGTTATTGGTATATAGGAATGCTTGTGATTTTTGCACATTGATTTTGTATCATGAGACTTTGCTGAAGTTGCTTATTAGCTTAAGGTGATTTGGGGCTGAGACGATGGGGTTTTCTAAATATACAATCATGTCATCTGCAGAGACAATTTGACTTCCTCTCTTCCTATTTGAATACCTATTATTGCTTTCTCTTGCCTGATTGCCCTGGCCAGAACTTCCAATACTATGTTGAATAGGAGTGGTGAGAGAGGGCATCCTTGTCTTGTGCCAGTTTTCGAAGAGAATGCTTCCAGTTTTTGCCCATTCAGTATGATATTGGCTGTGGGCTTGTCATAAATAGCTCTTATTATGTTGAGATACGTACCATTGACACCTAGTTTATTGAGAGTTTTTAGCATGAAAGGCTGTTGAATTTTGTCAAAGGCCTTTTCTGCATCTATTGAGATAATCATGTGGTTTTTGTCATTGGTTCTGTTTATGTGATGGATTACATTTATTGATTTGCATATGTTGAGCCAGCCTTGCATCCCAGGGATGAAGCCAACTTAATAATGGTGGATAAGCTTTTGGGTGTGCTGCTAGATTTGGTTTGCCAGTATTTCATTGAGGATTTTCACATCGAAATTCATCAGGATATTTGCCTAAAATTCTCTTTTTTTGTTGTGTCTCCACCAGGCTTTGGTATCAGGATGATGCTGGCCTCATAAAATGAATTAGGGAGGATTCCCTCTTTTTCTCTTGACTGGAATAGTTTCAGAAGGAATGGTACCAGCTCCTCTTTGTACCTCCGGTAGAATTTGGCTGTGAATCCATCTGGTCCTGGACTTTTTTTGGTTGGTAGGCTATTAATTATTGCCTCAGTTAAAGAACCTGTTATTGGTCTATTCAGGGATTCAACTTCTTCCTGTTTTAGTCTTGGGAGGGTGTATGTGTCCAGTAATTTATCCATTTCTTCTAGATTTTCTAGTTTATTTGTGTAGAGGTGTTTATAGTATTCTCTGATGGTAGTTTGTATTTCTGTGGGAATGATGGTGATATCCCCTTTATCATTTTGTATTACATCTATTTGATTCTTCTCTCTTTTCTTCTTGCTAGCAGTCTATCTATTTTGTTGATCTTTTAAAAAAAACCAGCTCCTGGATTCATTGATTTTTTGATGGGTTTTTTGTGTCTCTATCTCCTTCAGTTCTGCTCTGATTTTAGTTATTTCTTGCCTTCTGCTAGCTTTTGAATGTGTTTGCTCTTGCTTCTCTAGTTCTTTTAATTATGATGTTAGGGTGTCGATTTTAGATCTCTCCTGCTTTCTCTTGTGGGCATTTAGTGCTATCATTTTCCGTCTACACACTGCTTTAAATGTGTCCCAGAGATTCTGGTATGTTGTGTCTTTGTTCTCTTTGGTTTCAAAGAACATCTTTATTTCTGCCTTCATTTCATTATTTACCCAGTAGTCATTCAGGAGCAAGTTGTTCAATTTCCATGTAGTTGTGTGGTTTTGAGTGAGATTCTTAATTCTGAGTACTAATTTGATTGCACTGTAGTCTGAGAGACAGTTTGTTGTGATTTCTGTTCTTTTACATTTGCTGAGGAGTGTTTTACTTCCAATTATGTGGTCAATTTTAGAATAAGTGCGATGTGGTGCTGAGAAGACTGTATATTCTGTATTTAGGGTGGAGATTTCTGTAGATGTCTATTAGGTCCGCTTGGTCCAGAGCTGAGTTCAAGTCCTGGATATCCTTGTTAATTTTCTGTCTCATTGATCTGTCTAATATGGACAGTGGGGTGTTAAATTCTGTCACTATTATTGTGTGGGAGTCTAAGTCTCTTTGTAGGTCTCTAAGAACTTGCTTTATGAATCTGGGTGCTCCTGGATAGGGTGCATATATATTTAGGGTAGTTAGCTCTTTTTGTTGAATTGATCCCTTTAGCATTTTGTAATGGCCTTCTTTGTCTCTTTTGATCTTTGTTGGTTTAAAGTGTGTGTTATCAGAGACCAGGATTGCAACCCCCACTTTTTTTTGCTTTCCATTTGCTTGGTAGATCTTCCTCCATCCCTTTATTTTGAGCCTATGTGTGTCTTGACATGTGAGATGGGTCTCCTGAATACAGCACACCAATGGGTCTTGACTCTTTATCCAATTTGCCATTCTGTGTCTTTTAATTGGGGCATTTAGCCCATTTACATTTAAGGTTAACATTGTTATGTGTGAATTTGGTGCTGTCATCATGATGGTAGCTGGTTATTTCATCCATTAATTAATGCAGTTTCTTCATAGTGTCAGTGGTCTTTACAATTTGGTATGTTTTTGCAGTGGCTAGTACCGGTTGTTCCTATCCATATTTAATACTTCCTTCAGGAGCTCTTGTAAGGCAGGCCTGGAGGTGACAAAATCTCTCAGCATTTGCTTGTCTGTAAAGGATTTTATTTCTCCTTTACTTATGTAGCTTAGTTTGGCTGGATATGAAATTCTGGGTTGAAAATTCTTTTCTTTAAGAATGTTGAATATTGGCATCCACTCTCTTCTGGCTTGTGGGTTTCTGCCGAGAGAGATCTGCTGTTAGTCTGACGGGCTTCCCTTTGTGGGTAACCCGACCTTTCTTTCTGGCTGCCCTTAACATTTTTTCCTTCATTTCAACTTTGGTGAATCTGACAATTATGTCTTGGGGTTGCTCTTTTCGAGGAGTATGTTTACGGTGTTCTCTGTATTTCCTGAATTTGAATGTTGGCCTGCCTTGCTAGGTTGGGGAATTTCTTCTGGATAATATCCTGAAGAGTGTTTTCTCACTTGGTTCCATTCTCCCCGTCACTTTCAGGTACACCAAGATTTGATCTTTTCACATAGTCCAATATTGGAGGCTTTGTTCATTTCTTTCTACTCTTTTTTTCTCTAATCTTGTCATCTCACTTTATTTCATTAATTTGATCTTCAATCACTAATATCCTTTCTTCTGCTTGATCAAATTGGCTACTAAAACTTGTGTATGCTTCACGAAGTTCTCATACTGTGGTTTTCAGCTCATCAGGTCATTTAAGCTCTTCTCTACACTAGTTATTCTAGTTAGCCATTCGTCTAACCTTTTTTCGAGGTTTTTGACTTCCTTGCAATGGGTTAGAATATGCTCCTTTAGCTTGGAGAAGGTTGTTATTACTGACCTTCTCAAGCCTACTTCTGTCAATTCGTCAAACTCATTCTCCATTCAGTTTTGCTCCCTTGCTGATGAGGAGTTGTATTCCTTTGGAGGAGAAGAGGCATTCTAGTGTTTGGAATTTTCAGCCTTTCTGCTCTGGTTTCTCCCCATCTTTGTGGTTTTATCTACCTTTGGTCTTTGATGTTGGTGACCTAAGGATGGGGTTTTGGTGTGGATGTCCTTTTTGTTGATATTGATGCTATTCTTTTCTGTTTGTTAGTTTTCCTTCTAAGATACGGGCCCCTCAGCTGCAGATCTGTTGGAGTTTGCTGGAGGTCCATTCCAGACCCTGGGTATCACCAGCGGATGCTGCAGAACAGCAAATATTCCTGCCTGATCCTTCCTCTGGAAGCTTCGTCCCAGAGGGGCAGCCACCTATGAGGTGTCTGTCAGCCCCCACTGGGAGGTGTCTGTCGGCCCCTACTGGGAGGTGTCTCCCAGTCAAGCTACATGGGGGTCAGGGACCCACTTGAGGAGGCAGTCCGTCTGTTATCAGAGTTTGAATGCTGTACTGGGAGAACCACTGCTCTCTTCAGAGCTGTCAGGCAAGGATGTTTAAGTCTGTAGAAGCTGTCTGCTTCCTTTTGTTCAGGTAGTCATGCCCCCAGAGGTGGAATCTAGAGAGGCAGTAGGCCTTGCTGAGCTGTGGTGGGCTCCACCCAGATAGAGCTTTCCTGCTGCTTTGTTTACACTGTGAGCATAGAACCACCTACTCAAGCCTCAGCAATGGCAGCCACCTCTCCCCCTGCCAAGCTCCAGCATCCCAGGTCGATCTCAGACTGCTGCACTAGCAGTGAGCAAGGCTCCGTGGGTGTGGTACCTGCCGAACCAGGCATGGGAGGGGATTTCCTGGTCTGCCAGTTGTGAAGACCATGGGAAAAACACAGTATTTGGGCAGGAATATACTGCTCCTCCAGGTACAGTCACTCATGGCTTCCTTCAGCTAGGAAAGGGAAATCCCCCTACCCCTTGCACTTCCCGGGTGAGGCAACACCCTGCCCTGCTTTGGCTCACCCTCTGTGGGCTGCACCCACTGTCCAACCAGTCCCAGTGAGATGAATCAGGTACCTCAGTTGGAAATGCAGAAGTCATCCATCTTCTACATCGATCTCACTGGGAGCTGTAGACCGGAGCTGTTCCTATTTGGCCATCTTGGGAGGAGGGCCAGCATTACCTTTGCTATTTCTGTGAAGAATGTCATTGGTATTTTGATAGGAATTGCATTGATTCTGTAGATTGCTTTAGGTAGTATAGCCATTTTAACAATATGGATTCTTCCAATCCATGACCATGGAATATCTTTCCTTTTTTTTTTTTTTGGTGTCCTCTTAAATTTCTCGCATCATGTTTTACATTTTCATTGTAGAGATCTTTCACTTCTTTAGTTAAGTTTATTCCTAGGTATCTTGTTTTATTTGTAGCTACTGTAAATTGGATTAGTTTCTTGATTTCTTTTTTCTAATTGTTCACTGTTGGCACATAGAAATATTACTGGTTTTTGAATATTGATTTTGTGTCCTGCAACTTTACTAAATTTGTTTATCCATTCTAATAGATTTTCAGGGGACTCTCTAGTTTTTTCCAAAAATAAGACCATATCATCTGAAAACAAGCAAAATTTGACTTCTTCTTTTCTAGTCTGGATGCGCTTTATCTCTTTCTCTTGTCAGATTGCTCTAGTTAGGAGTCCCAGTACTATGTCGAATAACAGTGGTAGAAGTGGGCATCCTTGTCTTGGTCCAGATCTTAGAGGAAAGGCTTTCAGTTTTTCCCCATTTAGTATGGATCTGTTGTATATGGTTTTTTATCACGTTGAGGTATGTTCCTTCTATATATAGTTTTTGGGGGGCTTTTATCATGAAGGAATGTTGAATTTTATCAAATGCTTTTTCAGCACCAGTTGAAATGATCATATGGTTTTGGCCTTTATTCTGTTGATTTGATGTATCACATTGATTTATTTGTGTATATTGAACTATCTTTGCATCCCTGAGATAAAGCCCACTTGATTATGATGAATGTTGTTTTCATGTGTTGTTGAATTGTTTGCTTCTATTTTGTTGAGAATTTTTGCATCAATATTCAACAGGGATATTGGCCTTTAGTTTTCTTTTTATTTTTCAATGTGTCTTTGTCTGGTTTTGGAGGGTAACACTGTCCTCCTAGAATAAGTTTGGTAGTGTTCTGTCCTCTATTTTTTTGGAGTAGTTTGAGTAGAACTGGTATTAGTTCTTCTTTAAATGTTTGGTAAAATTCAGTAGAAAAGCCATTGAGCCCTGAGCTTTTCTTTGCTGGGAGACTTTTTAGTACAGCTTCAATCTCATTACTTGTTATTGGTCTATTCAGGCTTTGGATTTTGTGATGGTTCAATCTTGATAGGTTGTATGTGTCTAGGAGTTTCTCCATTTCTTGTAGGTTTTCCAATTTATTGGCATATAGTTGCTTATATTAGCCTCTAATGGTCCTTTGAATTTCTGTGGTGTCAGTCGTAATGGCTCCTTTTTTATTTCTGATTTTATTTGAGTCTTCTCTGAAATTTTGTTTAACTTTTCAGAAAACTAACTTTTTGTTTCATTTATGTTTTGTATTTTTTATTTCAATGTCATTTATTTCTGCTCTGATTTGTATCATTTCTTTTCTTATGCTAATTTTGGGCTGGTTTGCTCTAGTTCTTTAAGCTGCATCAATAAGTTGTTTATTTGAAGTTTTTCTACTCTTTTGATCTAGGTGCTTATTGCTATAAACTTTCCTCTTAGTACTGCTTTTGCTGTACCCCATAGGTTTTGGTGTGTTGTGTTTTCATTTTCATTTATTTCAAGACATTTTTTAACTTCCTTCTTAATTTCTTCATTGACCCACTGGTCATTAGGAGTATATTGTTTAAATTCCATATGTTTGTATAGTTTCCAAAGTTCCTTTTGTTGTTGATTTCTAGTTTTATTCCCTTGTGGTCAGAGAAGATACTTATTCTGGTTTCATTTTTTCTTTTTTGAAACTTTTAAGATTTGTTTTGTGGCCTGACATATGGTCTTCTTGAGAATGAGCCATATGATAAGGAGAAGAATGTATATTTTTCAGCCATTGGATGAAATATTCTGTAAATATGTATTAGGTCCATTTGTTGTGTAGTGCACATTAAGTCTGATATTTCTTTGTTGATTTCTGTCTAGATGATATTTTCAATGCTGAAAGTGAGGTGTTAAAGTCATCAGCTATTATTGTATCGGGGTCTATCTCTTTCACTCTAATAATATTTGCTTGATATATCTAGGTGCTCCAGTGTTGGGTGCACATATACTTACAATTATTACATCCTCTTGCTGAATTGACCCCTTTATCATTATATAATGACTCTCTTTGTCTCTTTTTATAGTTTTTGTCTTGAAATTTATTTTATCTGATGTAAGTATAGCTACTCCTGCTCCCTTTTGGTTTCCATTTGCATGGAATATCTTTTTCCATCCATTTATTTTCAGTTTATTTATGTCTTCATAGGTGAAGTATGTTTCCTGTAAAAAACAGATAGCTGGGGCCAGGTGCAGTGGCTCACGCATGTAATCCCAGGACTTTGGGAGGCTGAGGCAGGAAGATCACGAGGTCAGGAGATCGAGACCATCCTGGCTAACACAGTGAAACCCCGTCTCTACTAAAAATACAAAAAACTTAGCCAGGCGTGGTGGCGGGCACCTGTAGTCCCAGCTACTCAGTAGGTTGAGGCAGGAGAATGGCGTGAACCCAGGAGGGTGGAGCTTGCAGTGAGCTGAGATCACGCCACTGCACTCCAGCCTGGGCGACTGAGCAAGACTCATCTCCAAAACAAACAGACCAAAAAAAACCAGATAGCTGGGTCTCGTTTTTTTATTTTTATCCATTCAGCTACTTTATGTTTTTTTTCTTGGAGAGTTTAGCTTATTTACATTAAATGTTATTGTTGATAGGTAAAGACTTCCTTGTGTCATTCTGCTATTTGTTTTCTGGTTGTTTTGTGGTCTTCTCTTCCTTCCTTCTTTCCTTTCTGTCTTCCTTTGTGTGAAGGTGGTTTTCTCTGGTGGCATATTTTAATTTCTTGTTTTTTCATTTTTTGTGTATCTGTCTTAGGTTTTTTTATATGAGGTTACCATTAAGCTTGCAAATAACATAACCCATTATGTTAAAGTGATGACAGCACTGACTGTAAAAAAAAAAAAAAAAATTAACAAACAAGCAAAGAGATAACTAATAATACTACATTTAATTTTATTCCCCTTTTAACTTTTTATTGTTTTATTTATATATTATTGTGCTATGTCTTGAAAATTTGTTGTAGTTATTTTTGATAGGTTTATCTTCTTGTCTTTTCTACACAAGATACGAGTAGTTCACACTACAATTGCAGTGTCATAATATTCTGTGTTTGTCTGTGAGTTTTGTACCTTCAGATAATTTCTTATTGCTCCCTTTTCTTTCAGAATGAAGAACTCCCTTTAGTATTTCTTATAGCACAGGTCTGGTGTTAATGAGCTCCCTCAGCTTTTTGTTTGCCTGGGAAAATCTTTATTTCTCTTTCATGTTTGAAGTCTATTTTTACTGGATATACTATTCTAGGATCAAAGTCTTTTCCTTCAACACTTTAAATATGTTATGTCACTTTCTCCTGGCATGTAAGGTTTCCCTGAGAAGTCTGCTGCAAGATGTGTTGGAGCTCATTTGTATGTTATTTGTTTCTTTTCTCTTACTGCCTGCTTTTTAGATTCTTTCTTTATCCTTGACCTTTGGGAGTTTGATTATTAAATGCCTTGAGGTAGTCTTCTTTGGGTTAAATCTGCTTGATGTTCTTCTATAACTCTCTTACTTGAATATTGATATGTTTCTCTAGGTTTGGGAAGTTCTTTGTTATTATCCCTTTGAATAAATTTTCTACCCTCATCTCTCCCTCTACCTACTCTATAAGGCCAAGAGCTAGGCTATTTTCTAAATCTTGTAGGTGTGCTCCATTCTTTTTTATTCTTTTTTTTTTTTTTTTGTCTCATTGGACTATATATTTTCAAATACACCATCTTCAAGCTCACTAATTTTTTCTTCTGCTTGATCAATTCTACTGTTGAAAGACTGTGCATCCTTTAGTATGTGAATCGAATTTTTCAGCTCCAAAATTTCTGCTTCATTTTTAAAAATTATTTCAATTTCTCTGTTAAATTTATCTAATAGGATTCTGAATTCCTTCTCTGTGTTATCTTGAATTTCATTGAGCTTCCTCAAGACAGCTATTTATTTTTTTACTTTTAATATTTACATTCTAGGGTACATGTGCACAATGTGCAGGTTTCTTACATAGGCATACATGTGCCATGTTGGTGTGCTGCACCCATTAACTCATCATTTACATTAGGTATATCTCCTGATGCTATCCCTCCCCCAGACCCCCACCCCATGACAGACCCCAGTGTGTGATGTTCCCCATCCTGTGTCCATGTGTTCTCATTGTTCGATTCCAACCTATGAGTGAGAACATTCAGTGTTTGGTTTTCTGTCCTTGGCGATAGTATGCTCAGAACGATGATTTCCAGCTTCATCCATGTCCCTACACAGGACATGAACCATTCATCCTTTTTTATGGCTGCATAGTATTCCATGGTGTATATGTGCCACATTCTCTTTTTTTAATTTTTTTTATTGTACTTTAAGTTTTAGGGTACATGTGCACAATGTGCAGGTGTGTTACATATGTATCCATGTACCATGTTGGTGTGCTGCACTCATTAACTCGTCATTTAGCATTAAGTATATCTGCTAATGCTATCCCTCCCCCCTGCCCCCTCCCCCACAACGGTCCTCGGAGTGTGATGTTCCCCTTCCTGTGTCCATGTGTTCTCATTGTTCAATTCCCACCTATGAGTGAGAACATGCGGTGTTTGGTTTTTTGTCCTTGCAATAGTTTACTGAGGAGGATGATTTCCAGTTTCATCCATGTCCCTACAAAGGACATGAACTCATCATTTTTTATGGCTGTATAATATTCCATGGTGTATATGTGCCACATTTTCTTAATCCAGTCTAATGTTATTGGACATTTGGGTTGGTTCCAAGTCTTTGCTATTGTGAATAGTGCCACAATAAACATACGTGTGCATGTGTCTTTATAGCAGCATGATTTATAGTCCTTTGGGTATATACCCAGTAATGGGATGGCTGGGTCAAATGGTATTTCTAGTTCTAGATCCCTGAGGAATCACCACACTGACTTCCACAATAGTTGAACTAGTTTACAGTCCCACCAACAGTGTAAAAGTGTTCCTATTTCTCCA
>NW_026652276.1:35091644-35107589 GCF_009828535.3 Hylobates moloch | reverse complement strand
TGGTGTGAGATGGTATCTCATTGTGGTTTTGATTTGCATTTCTCTGACGGCTGGTGATGATGAGCATTTTTTCATGTGTCTGTTGACTCCATAAATGTCTTCTTTTGAGAAGTGTCTGCTTATATCCTTCACCCGCTTTTTGATGGTGTTGATATTTTCTTGTAAATTTGTTTAAGTTCTTTGCAGATTCTGGATATTAGCCCTTTGTCAGATGGGTAGATTGCAAAAATTTTCTCCCATTCTGTAGGTTGCCTAAGACAGCTATTTTGAATTCTCTGTCAGAAAGATTTCTCCAGGATTGGTCATTGATGCCTTATTTAATTTGTTTGGTGATGTCATGTTTTCCTGGATAGTCTTGATGCTTGTGGATCCTTGTCAATGTGTAGGCATTGAAGAATTAGGTATTTATTGCGGTTTTCACAATCTGGCCTTGTTTGTATACCCATCCTTCTTGGGAAGGTTTTCTAAGTATTCAAAGGGAGTTGACTGCTATGATCTAAATCTTTGGTCACTGCAGCTGTATCTGCATTAGGAGATACCCCAATCCCAGTAATACTATGACTCTTGTAGAATCATAGAGGTGCCTTGGGTAAGATCTGGGAGAATTCCCTGAATTACCAGGCTGAGACTCTCGTTCTCTTCCCTTACTCTGGCGCAAAAGTCAGAGTCCCTCTCTCCATGCTGAGACGTCTGGACCTGGGGGAGGGGGTGACACAAGCAACCCTGTGCCCACCAGCAATAGGACTATGCTGGGTCAGTCACAAAGCCAGCACAGCACTGGGTCTCATCCAAGGCCCATGGCAACCACTGCCTGGTTACTACCAACTTTCACGCAAGGTCCAAGTAATCCATCTCAGATGATTTATTTGGGTAGGGAGTGGGGTAAGGGTCAAGGTTCCATGAAACAGACTTACATGCAGGAGTATTCACAGCTAAAATACCCTTGAGGGATGAAGAAAGCAGAATTGGGCAGAGGAACTGTAGTGCAACAGGGGCCTCAGTGAATCCTATGAGGAGCCTGATATTTTGTCTAGCTCTTTAGCACCATTCCAAATGATGAGAGAGAGCTGGGTTTTTGAACCTCTGCATCAACCAGTTATGGGATTTGGGCTGCCACCAGGGAGAGATTGTGATATTGGTTGGCCAGAACAATTCCTGGGGAGACAAGTACTCAGTTGTGAGCCATTAGCAGCCACCAACATGCTAGCAAAAGAGAAAATGAATCACAGGGCAGGAGGAGGGGCCAAATGAATGGGGTACGGGTGGGTTGGAGGGATGTAGGGGTGATGAACTATAGAACTCATGACAAGATTCCTTGTTTTATTTTTCCATATGGATATCTAGTTTCCCTCCCACCATTTCTTGAAAGACCTTGAATTGACTTGGTGCCTTGGTCAAAAGTCAATTGTGTGAGTCAATAACTCTAGTCTATATCATGTTTTATTAACTTATTTATCAATTCTTATGGCAATATCAAACAGTCTTGATGACTATAGTTTTACAATGATTGTTGCTATTGTGTAGTGTAAATCCTCCAAATTATTGAACTTGTTCATTTCCAAAATTGTTTTTGCTCTTGTAGATCATTAGCATTTTCAGAAAATTGTTAGGATCAGCTTAAATGTCTTCAAATAACTTTGCTAAATTTGTTTGTATATTAAGTCTATGGATAAATTTGGGGAGAATGAACATCTTAATATTAAATTATTCAATTAATGAATTCCATATGTATCTCCCAATGTATTTGTGTTTTCTTTAATATTTTTCAGCAATCTTTTATAATTTTCAATGTGTAAGTCATATATCTCCCAATGTATTTGTGTTTTCTTTAATTTTTTCAGCAATGTTTGGTAATTTTCAATATGTAGGTCTTGTATGTCTTCCTTTAACTTCCAGTTATTTAGTTTTAAAATGCTATTGTAAATAGCATTTTAAAATAATTTCATTTTCCAATTGCTTAGTGGTAGTATATAGAAATACAATAGATTTGCACATTGAACATATATCATACTACCTTGCAAATTCACTTGTCAGTTCTAGTCGTTTTTGGTAAATTATAATGAGTGTTTTAAATGCACAATCATGCATGCAATCCTGTAGTTTGCATATAGTGACAGTTTTACATTTTCCTCTCCAAACTTTTTGCTTCTTTCTCTTTTCTTATTTCACTAGACTAGATTGCAGTACAAAGTTTAATAGATGTGATAAGAGTGTACATTTTCCCATATCATAGAGGAAATGTATCCTTCATTTTGTGATATATAATATTGGCTATTTGTTTTCCATATATGACCTTTATCACATTGAAAAAGTGCCCTTCTATTCCTCATTTGCTGAGAATTTTTATCATGAATAGACATGGAATTTTGTCAAATACTTTTTTTGCATTTATTCAGATATTCATATTTTTAAGTTATTCTGTTATTGCCAATTGCTGGTTGATTTTTCAAATAATAAACTAACTTTATATTCTGGGAATAAAATGAACTTGGTCATGCTTTTTAGGTATTTCTGTATTCAACTTACTAATTTTTTAAAAGTTTATTTAGTATAACCATTATGGAGTACAGTTTGGATGTTCCTCAAGAAACTAAAAATAGAACTACCATAGGATCCAGCAATCCCCCGTGGGACATATGCCCAAAAGAAAACTCAGTATATCCAAGAGATATTTGCACTCCCACGTTTGTTGCAGCACTGTTCACAATAGCCAAGATTTGGAAACAACCTAAATGTACATTAGCAGATAAGTGGATAAAGAAAATGTGGTATATATAAAATGGAGTACTATTCAGCCATAAAAAAGAATAAGATTCTGCCCTTTGCAACAATATGGATGGAACTGGAGATCATTATGTTAAGTGAAATAAGCCAGGCACAGAAAGATAAACATTGCACGTTCTCACTTATTTGTGAGATCTACAAATCAAAACAATTGAACTCATGGACATAGAGAGTAGAAGGATGGTTATCAGAGGCTGAAAAAGATAGCTGGAGGTGAGGAGGAGGTGGGGATTGTTCATGGGTACAAAAAATAGTTAGAAATAATGAATAAGACCTACTATGTGATAGCACAACAGGGTGACTATAGTCAATAATAATTTATTTGTACATTTAAAGATAACTAAGAGAGTGTAATTGAATTGTTTGTAACACAAAGGATAAATGCTTGAGGGAATGGAGACCCCATTCTCCATGATGTGATTTTTATGCACTGCAAGCCTGTACCAAAACATCTCATGTACCCCATAAATATATACACTTACTATGTACCCTCAAAATTAAAATTTTAAAAATTGTTTATTTGAATCTACGTTCATATGGGATGTTGGTCTATGCTGAGATCTCACCATTGCACTCCAGCCTGGGCAACAAGAGCGAAACCCCATCTTAAAAAAAAAAAAAAATTGTTAAGTATTGTTATTGGGGTTATGCTAGCATCATAAAAAATGGGCAATTTTTACTCCTATTTTCTGAAAGAGTTTTCTTCTATTTTTGATTAAATAAACCCCCAAAATTTGAAATTTCTTCGTAGGAATGTTTTGATTGCAAATTCAATTTACTAGATATTGAGTTATTTAACCTTATGTGTTTTGTGTCAGTTTTCATAAGTTGTTTTTCTTCAAAGAGCCTGTCCAATTCACCAATTGGTATTGGGAGACAATTCTCCATGGGTCTGTTGTATTTCTGCGCATCTTGAGCCGAGACACCAACAGCTTTTGTTTCAGACTATCTTTTCAAGATGTTTCTATGGAGAGTACTCTAGAAAGACACAAATAGTTTCTCTTTCTAGAGTCGAAGGTAGATTTGTTTGCTGTCCAGTAAAATAAAGATAATGTCTCCTTCTGGGGCAAACTTCAGGCAGGTTTGCTTACAGCTTCTTATCTAAGCCTTGAGATTTCTCAGCTCTGACACCAGCTGTATGCACAACACTCATCTGAACTGCTTGTGTCACCCTATGGAAGGGAGGATTAAAGAGGAACTGACTCAAGCATGAAGCTCATGTGGCTTGCTGCACCATGAGTTATAAAGGCCTTAGTCTGTGACCCAGGGGTCTCATATCTTCTGCCAACATACATAAGCCTGGCGGGCTAAATTGTAAGCTTGCAAATAGAGTGAAATCATCATAGTTCTTGACAATTTAAGATCCTTCACAGTTCCTGACAATTGGCATAGGTTGATTATCATATGCTTTATTCTCTTTTAAATGTCTACAGCTCTGTAGTGAAGTTGCTGCTTTCATTTATGTTATTGTTTATTGGGGTTTTCTCTCTCTCTCTCTCTCTCTCTCTCTTTCTGTGTGCATGTGAGTCCTTTGATCAGTCTTGCTAGAGTTTTATCAATTTTATTAGTTTTTAATTTTTTAATTATTACTATTTTTGAGATAAGAGTCTCACTCCGTTGCCCAGGCTGGAGTGCAGTGGTAAGATCTTGGGTCATTGCAACCTCTGCCTCCTGGGTTCAAGTGATTCTCCTGCCTCAGTCTCCCCATAGCTGGGATTACAGACGTGTGCCACCATACCTGACTAATTTTTGTATTTTCAGTGGAGATGGGATTTCACCATGTCGGCCAGGCTGGTCTCGAACTCCTGACCTCAAATGATCTGCCCATCTTGGCCTCCCAAAGTGCTGAGATTACAGGCATGAGTCACCATGCCCGGTCATCAATTTTATTTTTTTAAATGACATCTTTGACTTAACTTTCTCTATTTTTGTCTGTGTTTTATTTCATTAATTTCTGCTCTAATATTTCCTTTCTTGTATTTATCTTGGGCTTAATTTTCTCTTCTTGTTCTAGCTTAATTGGCAAACTTAGATTATTAATTTGATTATGGCATTCTTATTTTCTAATATAGGCATTTAAAGTAATAAATTGCCCTCTAAAATTGCTTTAATGCATGTCCAAATTTTGATATGTTGGATTTTCAATATCGTTCAGTGGAGAATACTTTCTAATTGCCTTTTAAATTCTTATTTTACCCAGGGGTTATTTAGACATGTGTAGATAACTTTCCAAATATTTGAAGATTTTTGAGATGTCTTATGATGAACAATTGCTAATTTAATATTATTTGGGACAGAGGACCTATGCTGTACATCTACCCTAGCAAATGCTCCTTGTGCATTTGAAAAGAATGTATCTTTTTGGATGTAAGTATTGGGTATTTTTCTAAAATATCAAATAGTAATGGGGCTAATAGCAGTTTTCACACCTTCTATATTCTTACTGATTTGGTCTATTTGTTTTATCTATTACTGAAAGATGGGTGTTAAAATTTACAACTTTGTGGATTTTTCTATTTCTTCCTTTTATTCTCTTAGCTTTTGCTCCACGTATTTGAAACTCTGTTATCAGGCACATGCGCATTTAGGGAATTGTGATGTCTTCTTGAAGACTTAAACGTTTTATCATTAAGGTCCCTGTTTAATTCTGGTAACATTATTGATCTTGAAATTTACTTTATCTGATATTACTGTAGCCACACAGCTCTTCTTAGTATTTGCATACTTTATCCTATATATGTTTTATCTTATACTACGTTTTAACTTTTCACCTGTCTTTATATTTAAAGTAGATTTCTTGCAAACAGCACAGAGTTGGGTCTTAAATTTTTAATCGTACCCAGTAATTTTGACTTTTAAGGGAGTATTTAGTTAATTTAAAATTAATATAATTAATAGTATGGTGGGGTCTAAGTCTGCCATGTTGCTGTGGTTTCTGATTCTCCTATTTACTCTTTGGATTTTTTTGTTCCCTCTTTGATGACTTTCGTTGGGTGATTGAGTATGATTTTTTATTTAAAATTTTCTCCTCCTCTCCTCAATTGACTTTTTAGTTGTACTTTTTTGAATGTTTGCTTTAGATATTACAATATGCATCCTTAACTTAAAACAGTCTACTTTCTTTTTTTCATTTTATTATTATTATACTGTAACTTTTAGGGTACATGTACACAATGTGCAGGTTTGTTACATATGTATACATGTACCATGTTGGTGTGCTGCACTCATTAACTCGTCATTTAGCATTAGGTGTATCTCCTAATGCTATCCCTCCCCCCTCCCCCCACCCCACCACAGTCCCCAGAGAGAGTGTGATGTTCCCCTTCCTGTGTCCATGTGTTCTCATTGTTCAATTCCCACCTATGAGTGAGAACATGCGGTGTTTGGTTTTTTGTCCTTGCAATAGTTTACTGAGAATGATGATTTCCAGTTTCATACAGGTCCCTACAAAGGGCATGAACTCATCATTTTTTATGGCTGCATAGTATTCCATGGTGTATATGTGCCACATTTTCTTAATTCACTTTATCGGTGTTGGACATTTAGGTTGGTTCCAAGTCTTTGCTATTGTGAATAGTGCCGCAATAAACATACGTGTGGATGTGTCTTTATAGCAGCATGATTTATAGTCCTTTGGGTATATACCAAGTAATGGGATGGCTGGGTCAAATGGTATTTCTAGTTCTAGATCCCTGAGGAATCGCCTCAGGGTTCCACAATGGTTGAACTAGTTTACAGTCCCACCAACAGTGTAAAAGTGTTCCTATTTCTCCATATCCTCCCCAGCACCTGTTGTTTCCTGACTTTTTAATGATGGCCATTCTAACTGGTGTGAGATGGTATCTCATTGTGGTTTTGATTTGCATTTCTCTGATGGCCAGTGATGATGAGCATTTTTTCATGTGTTTTTTGGCTGCATAAATGACTTCTTTTGAGAAGTGTCTGTTCATGTCCTTTGCCCACTTTTTGATGGGGTTGTTTGTTTGTTTTTTTCTTGTAAATTTGTTTGAGTTCATTGTAGATTCTGGATATTAGCCCTTTGTCAGATGAGTAGGTTGCTAAAATTTTCTCCCATTCTGTAGGTTGCCTGTTCACTCTGATGGTAGTTTCTTTTGCTGTGAGAAGCTCTTTAGTTTAATTAGATCCCATTCATCAATTTTGGCTTTTGTTGCCATTGCTTTTGGTGTTTTAGACATGAAGTCCTTGCTCATGCCTATGTCCTGAATGGTAATGCCTAGGTTTTCTTCTAGGGTTTTCATGGTTTTAGGTCTAACATGTAAGTCTTTAATCCATCTTGAATTAATTTTTGTATAAGGTGTAAGGAAAGGATCCAGTTTCAGCTTTCTACATATGGCTAGCCAGTTTTTCCAGCACCATTTATTAAATAGGGAATCCTTTCCCCATTGCTTTTGTCAGGTTTGTCAAAGATCAGATAGTTGTAGATATGTGGCATTATTTCTGAGGGCTCTGTTCTGTTCCATTGATCTGTATCTCTGTTTTGGTACCAGTACCATGCTGTTTTGGTTACTGTAGCCTTGTAGTATAGTTTGAAGTCAGATAGCGTGATGCCTCCAGCATTGTTCTTTTAGGTTAGGATTGACTTGGGAATGCGGGCTCTTTTTTGGTTCCATATGAACTTTAAAGTAGTTTTTTCCAATTCTGTGAAGAAAGTCATTGGTAGCTTGATGGGGATGGCATTGAATCTATAAATTACCTTGGGCAGTATGGCCATTTTCACGATATTGATTCTTCTAACCCATGAGCATGGAATGTTCTTCCATTTGTTTGTATCCTCTTTTATTTCATTGAGCAGTGGTTTGTAGTTCTCCTTGAAGAGGTCCTTCACATCCCTTGTAAGTTGGATTCCTAGGTATTTGATTCTCTTTGAAGCAATTGTGAATGGGATTTCACTCATGATTTGGCTCTCTGTCTGTTATTGGTGTAAAAGAATGCTTGTGATTTTTGTACATTGATTTTCTATCCTGAGACTTTGCTGAAGTTGCTTATCAGCTTAAGGAGATTTGGGGCTGAGACAATGGGGTTTTCTAGATATACAATCATGTCATCTGCAAATAGGGACAATTTGACGTCCTCTTTTCCTAATTGAATACCCTTTATTTCCTTCTCCTGCCTAATTGCCCTGGCCAGAACTTCCAACACTATGTTGAATAGGAGTGATGAGAGAGGGCATCCCTCTCTTGTGCCAGCTTTCAAAGGGAATACTTCCAGTTTTTGCTCATTCAGTATGATATTGGCTGTGGGTTTGTCATAGGTAGCTCTTATTACTTTGAGATATGTCCCATCAATACCTAATTTATTGAGAGTTTTTAGCATGAAGGTTGTTGAATTTTGTCAAAGGCCTTTTCTGCATCTATTGAGATAATCGTGGTTTTTGTCTTTGATTCTGTTTATATGCTGGATTACATTTATTGATTTGCATATGTTGAACCAGCCTTGCATCCCAGGGATGAAGCCCACTTGATCATGGTGGATAAGCTTTTTGATGTGCTGCTGGATTCGGTTTGCCAGTATCTTATTGAGGATTTTTGCATCAATGTTCATCAAGGTTATTAGTCTAAAATTCTCTTTTTTGGTTGTGTCTCTGCCCGGCTTTGGTATCAGGATGATGCTGGCCTGATAAAATGAGTTAGGGAGGATTCCCTCTTTTTCTATTGATTGGAATAGTTTCAGAAGGAATGGTACCAGTTCCTCCTTGTACCTCTGGTAGAATTCGGCTGTTAATCCATCAGGTCCTGGACTCTTTTTGGTTGGTAAGCTATTGATTATTGCCACAATTTCAGAGCCAACACAGTCTACTTTCAACAATATTTAATTATATTACACACAGTATAAAGAACCCTACAATGATATAAAGAGGCTTTTCAGCTCCCATCTTACCCTTTGTCTTCTGGTGGTTATAAATTTTTCTTCTACATTTGCTATAAGGCCCAAAACACATTGCTACCTTTTGCTTTAGACAATCTCTCTCTCTTTCTCTCTCTCTCTTTCTCTGTATATATATATAGCATATTTACCATTTCAGCTACTCCTCATTCTTCCCTGCAAACCTTCAGAGGTGAATTTTTCTCACTTCTCCTGCTCTGTCCTCAGTCTTCTAAGTATTAACCCAATGAACTTAGTGAAGGACTGTGGGTAAGAGTTCCTAAATTGGTGTAGACTTGCTCTGTGATTAGAGACCCTTGGATTTCAAATTTACTATTTCAGTCTACATGTGACCATTGAAAGTTTGATTTTGCCTTGTTTTCCCATACTCCTGTCTACATCGAATTTTCCTTCTCTCAACACTCTGCCAGGAATGAACACAACCATGCATCTCTTTTCTCCTTGAAAGGGCTTGTGACTTAATTCATTTAGGTTTATTTGTATCCTCAGCTCTCTGACAGATTTAAAAAATAAAAAAAATCCAGAACTATGATTTCATAACTTCTTTTGAGTGTCCTTGTTGCTAAGATGAAAGAACAGTATCTTGTGACTTTCCATACCTTTAAAAAAAGTGGAAGTACCCCAATGTGTCTCTCAATTTATTTGTGGAACTCAGTCCCTCAATGAAAGTTAATATAAGCCCCATGGCTTTTCTAATCATTTTCAGTTTAATAAAAAGGTCTTATTGTCAGCTGTTCAAATGTTCGCTCCAGTGCCATCATAAATACTTTAAGTTTCATTTAACTTTCTCTCTTTTCTCAGGTCCAGCCTATTGCAGGCTGAACACCAGCACTGAGGGAGGAGGGCAACACTGGCTCCCCTCTCACCCCTCCGGTGCTTTTCTCTGTCCTCCTGTCTTTCTAATCTGCTTCCAGATCCCTCTGGGAGGAATACTGGGAACGGGAAGAAGCAAGGAAGTAGGAAATACCTAACTGACCAACACCTATTCTGGCTGTGGTACATTTCATTTTTTTTTTTTAACCCACCTCCTTTTTGAGATCTTTCATGGTTTCTTAAAGACCTAGATCTCTCTCCCCCCACTGCCAGGGAATCTCTCACCTGACATTCCCTTCATGAAGATACATCCATCTCTATGACAACTGGCCTTTTATGCATCCTTAGCCATTATGCATCTGTGCATCTGCTAGTGACTTCAGCTTCAGTTCTGCTGAGACTTTTTTCTCTCAAGTATTCCTCTTAAACAAAACCCAAGACATTTCACACTGCCCTTGCTTGGGGTCCTCATGTAGTCCCAAGGAAATACTTATACATCCTTTGTCCTAATCAACTCTGAGAGCACAGGCTCCCCTGAAGCTGCCTCTCTTTACCCTCCAAGGAACTAGCCAGATATCCCTTACCCTTTAGCTTTTCTAGGTGGATTTAATACATTATCCCCTACTTCTAGGGACCACATATGAAACTCCCTGGGCAATCATCTTGAAGCCTTTTCCTTAGTCATGAAATGCAGGTTAAGAATGTCCAGCGCTCCATCATAGGGAGATAGGATTCAAAACCTATAGAATCTACTCTCCATAATGCTTCCTAACCTCCAACTCCCATCCCATCTCTAGACTCTATAAGTGAGAAACTTAAGAGTCACAAAATCAGTTTTTCATCTTTAGAAATTATATGATGTTCCACCTTACTTTGGAATGTAACATCTTTATGTCTCAATGGAAATTGCATTTAAAAAATCCATGAACCATGTAGGTCCATCTCAAAAAATCCAGCTCTATTTGTAACCACAAAAAATTAAAAGCAACCTAAAGTTCAGCAATATGGGACTAGTTAAATAATTTACGGTACAACTATGCAAGAGAATATTCTGCAGCTCCCCCCACCCCAAAAGGACGAGGATGCTCTTCATCTGTTGATATAAAATGATCCCTATAGTGTTAAGGGAAAAAAGGAAGAGTGTGGTGTGTACATACAGGATGGTATTGCTATTTTTAAAAAGGCTTTTGCTTGTGTTTAATAAGACATCTCTGATAGGATACACAGGAAACTGGTTGCATCTGAGGAGGGACATTTGGTAGCCAGGAATAGCTTTTTGTACTTTGTGAATTTTAAACCAAGTGAATATACAACTATATTTTGAAAGAAGATAATATTAAATTTAAAAATGAGTGTACAGTAAGGAAATAAAGATTATAGCTGACTTTCAAGCAAGGGGTTTGGCTGTGAAGGGCAAATGTGAGGAGATGAGCTAGTATGAGCTGTAAGACTGAGAAATGATGTTTCATTTTTTGTAGCAGGGTCATGGCTATTGCATGATTTGCATAAGCCTATTATACTGACTTGCAACATCCTTCTTCCCCCCAGGTAATCAGTTGACACCCATTCCAAGGCTTGTTCTTTTTTTTTTTTTTTTTTTTTGAGATGGAGTCTCGCTCTGTCACCCAGGTTGGAGTGCAGTGGTGCAATCTTGGCTCACTGCAACCTCCATCTCTCAGCTTCAAGTGATTCTCCTGCCTCAGCCTCCCAAGTAGCTGGGATTACAAGTGCAAACCACCATGTATGGCTAATTTTTGTTTTTTTATTAGAGATAGATAGGGTTTCACCATGTTGGCCAGGCGGGTCTCAAACTCCTGACCTCAAATGATCTGTCTGCCTCAGCCTCCTAAACTGCTGGGATTCATAGGATGCTGAGGATCTTCCTGAGAAACCTTGAGCTGTATCCATGATGGAGGTTTGGACATAGCTAGACATGTCTGTTAGGTGGGGTTTAGTTTGAGGCAGGTAAGCAGAGTCTAGATTATTACACAGGACAGCCTCTGAGAGAGATAAACACGGAGTTGTGTTTGGGGTGTATTGTTCACATAGAAAATAACTGCACAGAGCCCCCTGTGGCAAGGTATCAGGCCTGTTGAGGGCATGCTTGTTGTTGGTCTTCTAATGAAGATTAAGGCAAAGTGATAGGAATCGTTACCTTCCCTTCTGTCTGCAAATCCCACTTGTCCAGGCACCACAAGGGTGCAGATCAGTAGATGCTAGCACTGTTACATTGAGAACACTGGTGGCCACAGCCATCAGCAGATTCTGCATGCTAGCTTGAAAGCCTACCTCAGCTGAGGATGAGGCCGGCACTTAGGCATGTTGCTGACTCAGCTGGAATCTTCAGAGGCTGCTGAACTGGAGGCAGCGGTGCCAGTAGCTCTCTAGTGGTGTGTGATGGAACCTTAACATGGGCGAGCTAAGGGTGGGCTGGGAGAGGCAGGTCACTAGCAAAGCAGCTCAGCAACAAATGAACACAGCTTTTTCATGAACACGTGTGAGACCTCCCTTTCCTTTGGGAACCCTAGGCACACCTGGAGGCAGGAGTGGGTGGAGGTTAGGTTAGAATTATCTGCAAGATGCTAGAGAACATTTGTAAACCGGCAATTTTTTTTTACCCGGTTACAATTTAGATTTAATCTGGGAGCTGGCGAAACCGGAAAATATTTGGGTTGTTCTGTTTATTTGTAGTTTACTTTTTGTATAAGAGAGGTTTGTATATGTTTATTAGCTGGGGGTTGAATAGTTAGGAGGAAGAGCTTGAATATAAGGAAATATAAGCAAGGAAGAAAATAAACCAATTTGTCAGGGTTCTGATCTCAAGATGAATTGGGGGGTGATGGTAGAGAGATAGGGTCAAAAGCAGGGCACCTTCTTTTCTAAGTCAGGAGGGGAGGAGTTGAAGTAAAGGCGGATTTTTAAATATGCGTTGGACTTCCTCAATACAGTCACAGGCTGTGTCATCCGCTGAGAGATGAGTAAGTTAAGAATGGGTGGGGCTCTTGAGAGCAATGAAGGTTTGACCATCCATTGGGGGAATTGAGGTGGAGCTGACTAGACAAAGAAAGGATTGCTGAATGGTGCCAAGGATCCCAGTGAAGTTGAAGGCCATGAATTTGAAGTGGCAAAGATTTCTGTGTCCTCCTAAGTCTTCAATTTAGAAGCCCTCCTTTGGGCTTCCAGGGCACTCTGCTCTTCCATCCTGATTATGCTTATCACACTATGGGGTAACTGTTGAACTCCACCCCACCACCCCAACCCATCAGACTATATGCTCTGAGAAGGAAGAGAACCTCCCTCTTATTTTCTGTGTATTACTCTGAGTCTAGCAATTTCTTCTACTGTTTCCAGTGCACAGTGGATGCTCAATAAATACTGGCTGAATAAGCATTAGCACTGTGGTCATCATGAGATTCTTCTATTGCTCCCAGAAGCCTGGGTAGAGAAGCAAAGGAGGCAGATGGTGTAAATGATCCAAGGTGGTTAGAAGGTTTGCAGGGTGGACATGGCACAGGGTGAAGATGTTAAGGGTGCTGGCGAGAGTCTTGCTGACACAGTGCACCATGAGGGCTGGGTCGAGTAGGATTTGAGAGGTGGCACACATCCAGATGAAGGAAAGGTTTGGGGTGAGGCCATGGGAGCGGAGTGCTTGTGAGAAAAATGAGGGTTGAAGCAGGGTTGGGATATGACCTTGGCAGTCCAAATGTCTCCTGGTCTCTAAGCTCTACTTTTCAGTGAATTCCTCACGATCCAGTGGGAACCTCCCACCATCAAAGGTAAGGAGGGGAAAAACATTTAAATAACAAATAGATTCTAGTTGAAAATAGATTTGTGAGTGAGAGAAGAAAACAGATATTAGAACTTTACTTCTAAATCACAATATTGACATTAAATTTGTACAGATAATTTTTCTTCAAAGTAGATAAAATGAAATTTGCATAATCATGTGGTTAAACTTTGCAACTGTCATAGCTTTTGGTCACTATTATTACCGTGGTTTGCGAAGCACAGACCATTCCCAAGTCATCTTTGTGGACCCTGAACCCAGAACATGGGGGTACTGCCCAGCTGGCTGGCACAAACCTGGAAACAGTCTCCAAGTCTTGAGTTCTTTATTTTACTGGTAACTAAAACCTATTTCTACTGACATGTCAGTCAGTTAAATTTACATGTCTGTTTTATGGTCTTTTTTTGAGCTACCAAAGACTTCTGCTTTCCATTTTGCAGATATTCTATTTAGATAATACCAGGCAGGGAAACAAGAGAAGATTTGAACAGATTTGAAAACTCCATAAGTTTTCAAATAAGTGGGGAACACTCACATGTTCAGGAAGACTGCATTAAGAACTAATTTTTTCTGGGATAATTGAACTTCACATCATTCTAACAAATAGGTACTGAACATGTACTCTGTGAAAGACACTGAACAAATGGAAAATATATACTGTTCCTGCTGTCAAGCAGTTTGCAGTCAGGTAGAGAAGGATTAGAATGACATAAGTGACTACAGAAGAAAGCAGAACTGTGGAGGAGACAGAAGGACAACTGCCTTGGGTAAGAAGAAAATCTTCAAGAGGTCAAGCATCAAGTTTTTTGTGAAAGTTTATAATCACAATCACTTCATGCCCACAAGATGCTCTGCGGATATTCCCTTGGACAAAAACTGTCATGAACAAGGATACCTTCAGAGACCCTGCTCTTAAATGCAAGGCCAATGGGAGCCAAGGTGAAGTCCAAAGAGAGGTACCAGATGGGCAAGAACAAGTCATTCTCCCAGAAACTGTGGTTTCAGATGTTTTTGTTGTTGTCAGTCTTTACAAATAAAAAAATAAATAATATACATATGAAATCAGTACTCAAAATGTCATGGTTTAAACGACAAGCACTTATTTGGCACATAAATCCATGGGCTGGACTCAGTGATCCTTCTAATCTGTGCTGGCTTCTTCAGGCCTCTGGGGTCAGTTAGGTGTTTCTGCCTCTAAAAGGCGGCCAGCTATTGGCTAGTGCAATGGGGACACTTGCTCTCATCATCGGAAACTCTAGTCCATGCTTGTTCCTATGTGGCATAAGCACAGCCTGAGGGTAAACCCCAGTGCACATATGCTTTTTCATGCCTCTGCTTGTGTCGCATTGGATACTATTCCATGAGCCAAACAAGTCACAGTGCCAATCTCAGAGTCGGTGCAAGAGAGCACCACTACAGTGTGTGGAATCAGGGAAGGGGCAGAGTTGTACCCATTTTTGTAATCTACCACTCCTTGCTAATTGATAAAGGAGACAGATAGTAGATCACACAACAAATAGAAGGTCATCACAGTAGGTCATCACATATTCATAGTAGGTCATAGTAGGAGACTTCCTATTATTACTAGTGATTAAAGAAATATACATTAATATGGGCTTCTAGTCCTCATTTTGTAGAAGAGAAAACTGGAGGCTCACAGCATTGCTAAGATGATGGGTAGGTGACTATGACTATCTAGCCTGCAGACCAAGGTCCCCAGCTCCAAGTTCAGCAGCCAAAGGCAAGTCTCGATTCATACTCTGGCTCTACCATGTCTTAGTAGTATAACTTTGTATAACATTTCTATGACTCAATTTCACCTCTGTAAAATGAGAGCAATAGGCGGGGTGCGGTGGCTCATGCCTGTAATCCCAGCACTTTGGGAGGCCGAGGTGGCGGATCACAAGATCAGGAGATTGAGACCATCCTGGCTGAGGTGGAGCCAAGATGGCCGAATAGGAACAGCTCCAGTCTACAGCTCCCAGCGTGAGAGACACAGAAGACGGGTGTTTTCTGCATTTCCATCTGAGCCACTGCTGCTGACACCCAGCCAAACAGGTTCTAGAGTGGACCTCTAGCAAACTCCAACAGACCTGGAGCCTAGGGTCCTGTCTGTTAGAAGGAAAACTAACAAAGAGAAAGGACACCCACACCAAAAACCCATCTGTACATTACCATCATCAAAGAACAAAAGTAGAAAAAAACTACAAAAATGGGGAGAAAACAGAGCAGAAAAACTGGAAACTCTAAAAAGCAGAGCGCCTCTCCTCCTCCAAAGGAACGCAGTTCTTCATCAGCAATGGACGAAAGCTGGACAGAGAATGACTTTGACGAGTTGAGAGAAGAAGGCTTCAGACGATCAAACTACTCTGAGCTACAGGAGGAAATTCGAACCAATGGCAAGGAAGTTAAAAACTTTGAAAAAAATTAGATGAACGTTTAACTAAAATACCCAATGCAGAGAAGTGCTTAAAGGAGCTGATGGGGCTGAAAGCCAAGTTTCGAGAACTACATGAAGACTGCAGAAGCCTCAGTAGCCGATGCGATCAACTGGAAGAAAGGGTATCAGTGATGGAAGATGAAATGAATGAAATGAAGCGAGAAGGGAAGTTTAGAGAAAAAAGAATAAAAAGAAATGAACAAAGCCTCCAAGAAAT
>NW_026652276.1:34957742-35086644 GCF_009828535.3 Hylobates moloch | reverse complement strand
GAAAAAACTACTTTAAAGTTCATATGGAACCAAAAAAGAGCCCGCATCGCCAAGTCAATCCTAAGCCAAAAGAACAAAGCTGGAGGCATCATGCTACCTGACGTCAAACTATACTACAAGGCTACAGTAACCAAAACAGCATGGTACTGGTACCACAACAGAGACATAGATCAATGGAACAGAACAGAGCCCTGAGAAATAATGCCACATATCTACAACTATCTGATCTTTGACAAACCTGACAAAAACAAGAAATGGGGAAAGGATTCCCTATTTAATAAATGGTGCTGGAACAACTGGCTAGCCATATGTAGAAAGCTGAAACTGGATCCCTTCCTTACACCTTACATGTTAGACCTAAAACCATAAAAACCCTAGAAGAAAACCTAGGCATTACCATTCAGGACATAGGCATGAGCAAGGACTTCATGTCTAAAACACCAAAAGCAACGGCAACAAAAGCCAAAATTGACAAATGGGATCTAATTAAACTAAAGAGCTTCTGCACAGAAAAAGAAACTACCATCAGAGTGAACAGGCAACCTACAGAATGGGAGAAAATTTTCGCAACCTACTCATCTGACAAAGGGCTAATATCAAGAATCTACAATGAACTCAAACAAACTTACAAGAAAAAACAACCCCATCGAAATGTGGGTGAAGGACATGAACAGACACTTCTCAAAAGAAGACATTTATGCAGCCAAAAAACACATGAAAAAATGCTCATCATCACTGGCCATCAGAGAAATGCAAATCAAAACCACAATGAGATACCATCTCACACCAGTTAGAATGGCCATCATTAAAAAGTCAGGAAACAACAGGTGCTGGAGAGGATGTGGAGAAATAGGAACATTTTACACTGTTGGTGGGACTGTAAACTAGTTCAACCATTGTGGAAGTCAGTGTGGCGATTCCTCAGGGATCTACAACTAGAAATACCATTTGACCCAGCCATCCCATTACTTGGTATATACCCAAAGGACTATAAATCATGCTGCTATAAAGATACATGCACACGTATGTTTACTGCGGCACTATTTACGATAGCAAAGACTTGGAACCAACCCAAATGTCCAACAACAACAGACTGGATTAAGAAAATGTGGCACATATACACCATGGAATACTATGCAGCCATAAAAAATGACGAATTCATGTCCTTTGTAGGGGCATGGATGAAACTGGAAACCATCATTCTCAGTAAACTATCGCAAGGACAAAAAAGCAAACACCGCAAGTTCTCACTCATAGGTGGGAATTGAACAATGAGAACACATGGACACAGGAAGGGGAATATCACACTCCAGGGACTGTTGTGGGGTGGGGGTAGGGGGGAGGGACAGCATTAGGAGATAGACATACCTAATGCTAAATGACGAGTTAATGGGTGCAGCACAACAACATGGCACATGGATACATATGTAACAAACCTGCACATTGTGCACATGTACCCTAAAACTTAAAGTATAATAATAATGATAAATAAAATAAAATAAATAAATAAATAAATAAAAGACCATCCTGGCTAACATGGTGAAACCCCATCTCTACTAAAAAAAGAAAAATACAAAAAATTAGCTGGGCATGGTGGCCAGCACCTGTAGTCCCAGTTACTCGGGAGGCTGAGGCAGGAGAATGGTGTGAACCCAGGAGGCAGAGCTTGTAGTGAGCCGAGATCACGCCACTGCACTCCAGCCTAGGAGACAGAGTGAGACTCCGTCTCAAAAAAAAAAAAAAAAAAAAAAAAAAAAAAAGAGAAATAATACCTACCTCACAGATTACGAGGACTAAGTGACATCATGTGAAAACATTCTTTGAAGGTCCTGGTACCTGTTCAGTTCATACCTCCTCTTTTTCTTTCTGATGCAATTTTGTGAAACCAGCTACAAAATAAAGCAAAATCAGAAAAGCCCAGACAAAACAAACTAGCAAATAAATAGATAAAACTATAGGGACTAAGAAGAAAATGCAATTTTTATGTTTAACTGGTGACTGTTCATTCTGTTGTTAATTCACCCAGCAATTATTGAGTGCCTCTTCTGGACTTGACACTGTGCTAGGCATTGGGAATGTAGTGGTAAACAGAAAGAGGCAGATTCCTACCCTCATGAAGCTTAGAATCTAATGTCAAAAACAGACAATAACCAAATGTTCACATTAATTAGTGCTATACAATGCACTTGGTTAGTTTTAGTAGGAGACCATATAATTGAAATATGTGACCCAGTTAAGAGTAGGAGGGGGCCAGGAAGGGTCTCCTTGATAAATGGATGAGTGAGTTGAGGTATGAAGGGGACAGTGATTATTTCATCCAGACCACGGTGGTGTTATAAGGGGCCAAGCCATTTGGTCTCTGTGGGGAATGACAAGGAGATTATATTAACCCTAGGCAATGGGAAGTCATAGAACGGTATGAGCAAAGTTGAGATTTGGAAAGCTTTCTCTGGATGAGGGTGGAGAACAGATTAGAGCAGGGAAGAAGTAGATGCAGCTAAATTACCAGAAGATTATTGGAATTACAATTGGAATTCCAACAACTGGAAGATTATTGGAATTACAAATCACTGATTATTTCCATTTTTTAAAAAATAAAGTAATGGTAGACCTGTTAATTCTACTTTGTGAAGCATACATCCTAAGGAAATATACCCCAGATATTTGTACACTGATCAGAAGTGGTCAGTGACTAACATTAGACCACTAATAGTACGTTTTAGAATGAAATTATTGGCTAAATGGGTTTTAGACAGCTAAGTTATTGTAAAATCCATGTGTGTTGATCCTTAAGAACCAACAAGGTCATATTTATTTTATCGTTACCAATTTTAAAAATCCATGTGCCTAGCCAGGTTTTCCCTACCCTAGTGTCACATTGCAGGGAGAAATATTAAGTTGGCTGTGATATTTCAATATGAAGAGATCCTGCACAGCTGCAAAGTACGGCAGGAAAGTGTAGATGATGTGAAGATGTTAAGTGTTAAACAAGCTGAATACAAATTATTAGCAGCACACTGATTATTAGGAAAAACTCATGAGCAAAGTTCAGAAGAGAAACTGAAATATTTCCTCAGGCTTGGGTACTTGGTTTAAAAAGACTTCAGAGTAACACTTGAGTTTAACAGTAGTGTTGGGAGTGGAATCTACTTATTCATCATCGAAGGGGCTCAATCGCATTGCTTCCCAAAGAAAGTTGAGAGACTGTGCTCCTCGCACTGTGTAATTGTAGCTTGATCCACCAGTCACAGATTCTTAGAAATAAGTAAACACAAAGATCTTCAATTGAGACTCTCAACTTCAGCATCTTCATGATAATAACTGTACATTCCGAGTTTTTGGTACTTTATAGCACCTTTTTTTCTACAACTGTAAAGTGCCTGTGGGAAGTGATTGTATTTTAAATATCTCAGCTTAATAAAAAATGCAAGAAGTTAAAGGTAGATGTGAGAAACATTCAGATATCTGCAAAGCCATTTTTAAAATATTAGTGAAATTGGTGACTAAAAATGAAATTTCAAGTTGCTGCTGAATCTCCCAGAGTAAACCTAGACTGCATTGACATGTAATTGTTTTTCTCTTTCAGAGTGACAACTATAGCTTCCATAAGAAAGTTTTGGAGGCTCCTAAAAATGACAGATAAATGAACTAACCTAAACTGCAAAATTAAACTGTATAGGAAAGAGTATGGACCTTGAAAAGAAGGGTATGGTTCAAATTCCTTCCCTCAGTTGGGAAAATCCCATTACCCTTTGAAATTGCAGCTTCCTTGTAGGAAAAACAGGGATAAAAGTAACTATCTTTCAGGGTTGATAGGAAATTTAAATGAGGTATTGTATATGCAAGCATCTGAGGAACACTCAATTAGAATATTAGAGCCCCTTCCTTATCTTTCAGACTTGAATGAGTTTCTTGGTGCATTTTCTTCCTCTTTTCCAGCTTAGCCAGCTTGACGATTAAAGCAACACCTTTCCAAGTAACATTGGAAATTTGACCTCCTCATCAGAAAAATGTGTATAGACATCTCTGCAGTCGGGCTACCCAATATAAAGCTTGGATTTTGGCTTCACTGTGGCTGCAGGTATTTGAGGATGCAATTAGCTGATCTAATCTCACTCAAATTCCTAAGTGCGACTTCTTACGTGGTTTTCATCTAGCCATTCTATCTATCCCAACAAGAATCTGTTGCTAGACCTCAAAAACACTGAGTGCTGTCAGGAAAAAATGTGCAAGGCACCACAAAGATTATGGGGCATCTACTATGGAAAACCTAGACATTGTCTAGAGCATTGTTGGTGGTTATCTCTGTCTTTCATTGCCTTTGATGTATTTTTCAACTCTCCACATTGTAGAAAATGACTGATAATTCAAATGATTCTTTTCCATAAAAATGCAAGTGAACAATCTTCGGTGGAATGCAATGGACTAATTTTGTAGGTATTTGTAAATTTATTTTAACATTTTGTATTACCTATGTATATATGTGATTCTCTGAATTCTCTTTTGAACTGATTGTAACATCTTACTGGATCTCATTAATTAATGCATTAGATAAAGTCTTTGACCCATGTTCATTTTATATGAGAGTCTTGATTTTATATTAAAAAATAATCCTTTGAGAGTGGCTAATCCTGACAAGGGTGATTCTCCCAGCACAGTGCACCAGCTCTTCAGCTGATCCTGACAAGAGGGATTCTCCCAGGACAGCGCATCAGCTCTGCTAAGGGACAGACTGCCTCCTCAAGCAAGTCCCTGATTCTGTGCCTTCTGACTGGGTGAGACCTCCCAACAGGGGTCAACAGACACCTCATACAGGAGAGCTCCAGCTGGCATCAGGCCAGTGCCCCTCTGGGGCAAAGCTTCCAGGGGAAGGAGCAGGCTGCAGTCTTTGCTGTTCTGCAGCCTCCACTGGTGATACCCAGGTGAACAGGGTCTGGAGTGGACCCCCAGCAAACTGCAGCAGACCTGCAGAAGAGGGGCCTGACTCTTAGAAGAAAAACTGACAGAAAGCAACAGCAACATCAACAAAAAAGACCCCTAACACAAAAACTCCATCCCAAAGTCATCAGCCTCAAAGATCAAAGGTAGATAAATCCATGAAGATGAGCAAAAACCAAAAGCAAAAACGCTGAAAATTCCAAAAGCCAGAAAGCCTCTTCTCCTCCAAATGATCACAACACTTCTCCAGCAAGGGCACAGAATAGGGCTGAAGCTGAGATGGATGAACTGATAAAAGTAGGCTTCAGAAAGTGGGTAATAACAAATTTTGCTGAGCTAAAGGATTATGTTCTAACCCAATGCAAAGAAGCTAAGGACCATGATAAAAGATTACAGGAGCTGTTAACTGGAATAACCAGTTTAAAGAATGACATGATGGAGCTGAAAAACACAGAACGAGAACTTTGCGATACAAAGACAACTATCAATAGCTGAATTGACCAAGTGAAAGAGAGAATATCAGAGCTTGAAGATTATCTTCCTGAAATAAGGCAAGCAGACAAGATTAGAGAAAAAAGAATGAAATGGAAAGAATAAAACCTCCAGGAACTATGGGACTATGTGAAAAGACCAAACCTATGACTAACTGGAGTAGCTGAAAGAGATGGGGAGAATGGAACCAAGTTGGAAAACATACTGCAGGATATCATCCAGGAGAAACTCCCCAACCTAGCAAGACAGGCCAATACTCAAATTCGGGAAATCCAGAGAACCCCAGTAAGATACTCCATGAAAAGATCTACCCCAAGACAGATAATCCTCAGATTCTCCAAGGTCAGAATGAAGGAAAAAATGTTATGGGCAGCCAGAGAGAAAGGCCAGGTCACCTACAAAGGGAAGCCCATCAGACTAACAGCTGACTTCTCAGCAGAAACCCTACAAGCCAGAAGACACTGGGGGCCAATATTCAGTATTTTTGAAGAAAAGAAATTCCAACCCAGAATTTCATATCTGACCAAACTAAGCTTCATAAGCAAAGGAGAAATAAAATCTTCTCCAGATAAGCAAACACTGAGGGATTTTGTCACCACCAGGCCTGCCTTGCAAGAGCTCCTGAAAGAAGCACTAAACATGGGTAGGAAAATCACTACAAAAACACACTGAACTACACAGACTAGTGACACTATGAAGCAACTACATTAACAAATCTGCAAAATTAACCAGTCAGCATCATGATGACAGGATCAAATTCACACATAACAATATTAACCTTAAATGTAAATGGACTAAATACTCCAATTAAAAGCACAGAATGGCAAGCTGGATACAAAGACAAGACCCATAATGGTGCTGTATTCAAGAGGCACATCTCATGTGCAAAGACGCACATAGACTCAAAATAAAGGGATGTAGGAAAATTTGCCAAGCAAACGGAAAGCAGAAAAAAGAAGGAGTTGCAATTCTAGTCTCTGACAAAATAGACTTTAAACCAACAAAGGTCAAAAAAAGACAAAGAAGGGCATTACATAACGCTAAAGGGTTCAATTCATCAAGAAGAGCTAACTATCCTAAATATATATGTACTCAATACAGGAGTACCCAGATTCATAAAACAAGTTCTTAGAGACCTACAAAGAGACTTAGACCCCCACAAAATAATAGTGGAAAACTTTAATACCCCACTGTCAGTATTACACAGATCATCAAGACAGAAAATTAACAAAGATATTCAGGATTTGAACTCAGCTCTAGACCAAGTGGACCTAATAGATATCTACAGAACTCTTCACCCCAAAACAATATAATATACATTTTTTCAGCACCACATGGCACTTACTCTAAAATTGATCACATAATTGGAAGTAAAGCACTCCTCAGCAAATGCAAAAGAACTGAAATCATAACAAACAGTCTCACGGACCACAGTGCAATCAAATTAGAACTCAAGATTAAAAAGCCCACCCCAGACCACACAACTACATGGAAATTGAACAGCCAGCTCCTGAGTGACTCCTGGGTAAATAATAAAATTAAAGCAGAAATTAAGAAGTTCTTTGAAACCAATGAGAACAAAGAGACAATGTATCAGAATCTCTGGGATGCAGCTAAAGCAGTGTTGAGGGAATTTTATAGCACTAAATGCCCACATCAAAAATGTAGAAAGATCTTAAATCAACACCCTAAGATCACAGCTAAAAGAACTAGAGAACCAAGAACAAACAAACCCCAGAGCTAGCAGAAGACAAGAAATAACTAAGCTCAGAGTAGAACTGAAGGAGACAGAGACACAAAAAACCCTTCAAAAAATCAACGAGTCCAGGAGCTGGTTTTTTGAAAAAAATCAGTAAAACGGACAGACCACTAGTGAGACTAATAATGAAGAAAAGAGAGAAGATTCAAATAAACACAATCAGAAATGATAAGGGGGATACCACTACTGACCCCACAGAAATATAAACAACCATCAGATAATACTATAAACACATCTATGTGAATAAACTGGAAAATCTAGAAGAAATGGATGAATTCCTGGACACATACACCCTCCCAAGACTGAATCCCTATATAGACCAATAACAAGTTCTGAAATTGAGGCAGTAATAAATAGCCTACCAACAAAAAAAAGAGTCCAGGTCCAGATGGATTTACAGTTGAATTCTACCAGAGGTAGAAAGAGGAGCTGGTATCATTTCTTCTGAAACTATTCCAAACAATTGAAAAGCAAGGACTCCTCCCTAACTCTTTTCACGAGGCCAGAATCATCCTGACACCAAAACCTGCCAGAGATACAACAACAAAAAAACTTCAGGCCAATATCTCTGATGAATATCGATGCAAAAATCCTCAATAAAATACTGGCAAACCAAATCCAGCAGCACATCAAAACACTTATCAACCACGATCAAGTTGGCTTCATCCCTGGGATGCAAGGCTGGTTCAACATACACAAATCAATAAACATAATTCATCACATAAACAGAACTAAAGACAAAAACCACATGATTATCTCAGTACACGGAGAAAAGCCCTTTGATAAAATTCAATATCCATGTTAAAAACTCTCAGTAAACTAGATATTGAAGGAATGTATCTCAAAATAATAAGAGCCATTTATGACAAACCCACAGCCAATATCATACTGAATGGGCAAAACCTGAAAGCATTCCCTGTAAAAACTGGCACAAGACAAGGATTCCCTCTCTCACCACTCCTATTCAACATAGTGTTGGAAGCTCTGACCAGGGCAACTAGGCAAGAGAAAGAAAGAAAGTATATTCAAATAGGAAGAGAGAAAGTCAAAGTGTCTTTTTTGCAGATGGCGTAATCCTATATCTAGAAAACCCCAACATTTCAGCCCAAAAGCTTCTTAAGCTGGTAATCAACTTTAGCAAAGTCTCAGAATACAAAATTAATGTGCAGAAATCACAAGCATTCCTATACACCAACAACAGACAAGCAGAAACCCAAATCATGAATGAACTCCCATTCACAATTGCCACAAAAAGAATAAAATATCTAGGAATAGAGCTAACAAAGGAAGTGAAGGACCTCTTCAAGGAGAACTATAAAGCACTGCTCAAAGAAATCAAAGAGGGCACAAGTAGATGGAAAAACATTTCATGCTCATGGATAGGAAGAATTAATATCATGAAAATGGCCATAGTGCCCAAAGAAATTTATAGATTCAATGCTATTCCTATTAAACTATCATTGATATTCTTCACAGAATTAGAAAAAAACTGGCCAGGCATGGCAGCTCACGCAAGTAATCCCAGCACTTTGGGAGGCCAAGGCGGGCAGATCACGAGGTCAGGAGATCAAGACCATCCTGGCTAACATGGTGAAAACCCATCTATACTAAAAATACAAAAAATTAGCTGGGCATGGGTGGCAGGCGCCTATAGTCCCAGCTACTCGGAGGCTGAGGCAGGAGAATGGTGTGAACCCGGGAGGTAGAGCTTGCAGTGAGCTGAGATCGCGCCACTGCACTCCAGTCTGGGTGACAGAGCAAGACTCCATCTCAAAAAAAAGAAAAAAACTATTTTAAAATTTATATGGAACGAAAAAGAACTCACATAGCCAAGGCAATCCTAAGCAAAAAAAAAAAAAACGAACCTGGAGGCCTCATACTACCCAACTTCAAATTATACTACAAGGCCACAGTAACCAAAACAGCATGGTACTGGTACAAAAACAGGCACATAGACAAATGGAACAGATAGAGAACTCAGAAATCAAACTGCACATCTACAACCATCTGATGTTCAACAAACCCAGCAAAAACAAGCAATGGGAATAGGATTCTCTACTTAATAAATGATGCTGGTAGAACTGGCTAGCTATACGCAGAAAATTGAAACTGGATCCCTTCCTTACACCTTATACAAAAATTAACTCAAGAGGGATTAAAGACTTAAACATGAAACCCAAAAGTATAAAAACCCTAGAAGAAAATCTAGGCAATACCATTCAGAACATAGTCATGGGCAAACATCTTATGAAGAAATTGCCAAAAGCAATTTCAATGAAAACAAAAATTGACAAATGGGATCTAATTAAACTAAAGAGCTTCTGCACAGCAAATCAAACTATCATCAGAGTGAACAGACAACCTACAGAGTAGGATAAGTTTTTTGCAATCTATTCATCTGACAAAGGGCTAATATCCAGAATCTACAAGGAACTTAAGCAAATTTACAAGATAAAAACAACCCCATTAAAATGTAGGCAAAGTATATGAACAGACACTTCTCAAAAAAAGACATGCAGCCAACAAACATATGAAAAATAGCTCAACATCACTGATCATTAGAGAAATGAAAATCAAAACCACAATGAGATACCATCTCACACCAGTCAGAATGGCAATTATTAAAAGGTCAGGAAACAACAAATGCTGGCAAGGTTGCAGAGAAATAGGAATGCTTTTACACTGTTGATGGGAATGTAAATTAGTTCAACCATTGTGAAGAAGAGTAGGGCAATTCCTCAAAGATTTAGAATTAGAAATACCATTTGACCCAGCAATCCCATTACTGAGTATATACCCAAAGGAATATAAATCATTCTATCTTAAAGATACATGCACGCATAGGTTCATTGCAGCACTATTCACAATAGTAAAGACATGGAATCAACCCAAAGGTCCATCAATGATAGACTGGATAAAGAAAATGTGGTACATATACACCATGGAATACTATGCAGCCATAAAAAGGAACATGTCGTTTGCAGGGACATAGATAAAGCTGGAAACCATCATTCTAAGAAACAGGACCCACAATAAACAAATGAATACAAAGATTTTAAAATGTGAATCACCTGGGGATCTTGTGAAAATGGAGGCTGAGATTCTACCTTTCTAACAGTGCCTGGGGTCATACTGATGTGGCTGGTCTTGAGCCCACATTTAATTTAATTTTAGATATTAGGTTTTAGATAGTGTCTTAGTCTGTTTGGGCTATGATGACAAAAATACCTTTGTCTGTTCAGGCTACTATAACAAAGTTATAAACAACAGAAATGTATGGCTTACACTTCCAGAGGCTGGGAAGTCCAAGAAAGGTGCAAGCAGATTTGGTGTTTGGTGAGGGCTTTGCTTTACAGCTGTTGCCTTCTTACAGCATCCTCACATGGACATTCTCACATGGAGAAAGGTGCAAACAAGCTCTCTTGGGCTTCTTTTATAAAAGCACAAACCCCCATCCATGAGGGCTCCACCCTCATAACCTAATCACCTCCCAGATGCCCCTCCACCACCACACAACTGCACTGGGGATTAAGTTTCCACAAATGAACTGGGGGAAGACACAGGTATTTAGACCACAGCAAATAGCATGGTAAATGAAGATCTTTCTGTGACTCAGTCTCCTTTTCTGTAATTGGGGTTATTAATTGATCCTGCTACATAAAGGGTGTTTGTACATTAAAGTACAGTATCTTGGACATAGTAATAATTCTATACCCTTTTTTTATAACTCTATCACTTACTTAATTTTTAAAAGACTTCCCTGCAGAACAGCATGGCATCCTTCTAAGGAGTTAAGAAAATTATAATAGAAGCAAGAAGGAGATAGGAAAGTTAAGGTAAAGGACATCCACCCTCCACTGACAATATTATTTCCAGGAATGGTAATAACAAATAGAAATTTTGTGAAATCTGGGAGGTCTCAGTGTATAAATGTGGAATTGGACTTCTGAATATACAGTATTTGGGTTTATTAAACCCCATAATAATTTTAGTAGCAATTACTTCTCTGAGTGTAAAATTAATCTCAATTTATAAAATATAGTAGAAATTTCATGTCTATCCTTTTATAGAAATTATTTTAGAGATATAGGGTAAACCCACAGGAATAGGAATATACAAATTGCATTAAATTATGTATATTTTATTTAAAAAGCCAATTATGCTGGAAAATGTTATTATTTTATAAACAGAGAGCTAGGATTATGTAGATTATGTAGATTATATACGGTTGGTTTTAGAAGCTAAGATATAGCTTATTTTAAACAGATGCTGTATTTCAGAAATGCACTTCAGAAATCTGTTTTTTCAATATATATAAAGCTGAGAAACTTCACCCACCCCCCTTTTTTTAGGAAAATCCTCTGATGAACTTTATATTAAGATATTTCACAGTAAAAGAAAAAAAAAACAGCTTGATATTATGCTCTTTGGGGAGTTTGGTTTTTCTCTTTGGTATTGTGTGGTCTTATGTTAGAGTAATCCTGCATAGCACTGTAATCTAGTCACAGATCATTGTTTTTAGTGTCAATGATAATTATACCATACATTTTGATGGCATCACAGTCTTCAGAGGGTTTTTCCATACATTACTTCAGTTAATGTGCTCCACAACCTGAGAGGAAGGCAGAACAGGTATAATTTTTTTTCTTTTTTTACAACAGAAGACAAGTGAGATTTGTGGAAAATTGCATGGTTGAGAAGTGGGGGAACATGATTCAGAACCCAAGGCTTCTGAATTTTAACTCATCACTCTGCACCCAGACCATCTAACGTTGCACTGAGACTGACAAGGAAGGCAATGATCTGTGATGACCTTGCTGAATATATTAAGCAGAAATGAGAAGATGTAGGACAACAACCTAGGGCAAAATGCAGATAAGGAAAGGAAACCTGTCCTAATTGGGTTGTCTTTCCTTTAAGTACCTGAGCAATGGTTGGAAGCAGAGACTCAGAATGATAGCCCTCTTGATCAAGTGTTTCAGGATGATGATTCAGGGTGATGGTTTGGAAGCATTCTCTTTGAAAACTAGTTGGTAGTCAATGCAGAATGAAATACTGTCCAGCTGAGAAAGAGATGGAAAATTATCCAGTGGCTAATTCCCAAGCTGATGGCCCTACCCTACCTCAGTTCTATCCCCACCTCATGCCCTACAGATTGCTGGGGTTTCTGGTGGAAATCCAACTCCTCTTTAAAACCTCCTCCATTTCCTCACCCTCCACCTCTACTCTTAGCACTCGAGAGCATACATTTCATCTTTGCTCCTCTTCCCTCCCCAGATGATCCAAATAGAAAATACATCAGCACGTGGGAAAGAGCAACGTTGATCATCTTCACGGAAAGGCTGAGGACCCTGCGCCTGCCACACATTAGCCAGGGTGAGCAAGCAGTGAGAGGGAAAACACTTTTTTCAAAAAGCCAACTGGTAAGGAATGTTACTAAGCTACCATGTAATTTTCTGTAGCTTTCTGGCTGTGTGTCACAAGCCTGTTAAGGCCTAGCCATGTAGGATTATCCCTGTTCCTTCCAAACTTCAGTTTTGTTTCTGAATTTAATTATCCACAAAGTTTCAGAAAGATCCACATAACTCAAGATCAACTACATTCATTTATTTTCATGTTTTCTGGGATCTGGCTGGTGTATTGGCTGGATCATCTGAAAAGCAGATACCAAGATGGAGTTGAAAGTAGAAGAGATTTTAGAGGCGTAATTTTTGTGAAAGATAAAGGGGAGAAAAAGCAAGGAGAGCCTTACACCCAGATCTGACACCTGTGAAAAGATAGAGGGAGGAAAGGAAGATTAGCCAGAAACGGCCTCAGACTGTGGTACAGCTACAAGAAATTTGCTCCTAGAGGCACCTTGCATTGGTTCAATGGTGAGCACTTATGCCAGTTCTGTGCTCAGTCATTGGTTAGAGGATGTCCAGGTAGCACATAGTCCCAGCTTGAATACAGAGTCGCATTCTGAAGCTACCCATAGCCAGAAATTGACAGCGGTTTCTTTCTTGAAGGTAGAGCTGACTTGCACATTTCCACAGCTGGGCAAAGGAAAGAAGATGGTCGCAGCAAGCTAAGTCCCTACGTGTGTATGTGAGAGGCTACATCTAGTCAGTGGATTTATGCCATCTGACTAGAGCATAGATACAGATTCATCCATGCATCCATGCATCTGTGGACCCATGTATCCATCCATCCATCCATCCACCCATCCATCCATCTGCTCATTTCTTGCTATAGATGATGGCAGCAATCTGCTGAAGCTTCTGTCAGAAGAACCTCTCCTTGGTGCTGCCTCAGAAATCGAATCTAGATTTTGCCTCTTCTGCTAGTAAGGCTGTAAGTTCTGAGTGTCAACCAGCTTATATCTCCACCCAACCTGCCTCCAGCTCTCCTTGCGACCGTAAGTCAATGTATTATCCATCTGAGACCAAGCCCTTAACCACACCTTAATTGCTGCCAGTCTGATATACCAATTATTTGAATCCCACTGGTACTTTGCTCCACTAGGTGGATCGTAATTCATGTTACAGTCCCTTTGATTCAGTGTTCCAGGCACAAACAATGCCCACCAAGCAAATGATTAAGTTTATTGCAATGTCCTTGGGTTCAGGGTCAATGAGAGCAACTGACAAGCAGCAGAGGTAGTGAGCTGACTTGGCTGTGTGCCTTCCAGTTCTTAAGTCATTGAAGCTGTTCACCTTCAACATGACCCTGGCTTTTGGTAATAATATTTCATAGCAGCCTCTATCCAACTAATGTGGCAACAAGCCATGCAATTTTGAGCCCAGAGAAATCATGGGCCTTTTGAGAGCACATTATTTTGGAGGATGAAGTTGGTGGAAATGTGTAGGGCTTGGCAGGTAATAAAAAGAGGTTGATTTTTTAAACAAATAATTCTAGCAATTAGAATATAATTCTCTTTGAAATCAGCTATCTCTAAGGTCCTTTCATTTCTTTCATCCCATTACTTACTCTATCAAAGAACGCAAGTTTCACCATAATTGAAACCAATTTCCCCCCTTTTTTTCCCCTAGAACAATGTTCATGTGTTGGCAGGCTTTCTCTCATGTGGCTTAAAGGACCACATGTGTTTGCAGGCATTCTATCAAGTAGTTTAAAGAGCATAAAACTTGCAGTAATATTTTTGGGAGTAAATTTTATTGTTATGGCTTTAAAACACAATCAAATAAAAATAAGAATTCCATTAGTAGTTGAATATTGTAATAATAGACTTGAGAATAAATTTTACTGTTACAGGAACTATAAAACAGCAATAATAAAACACTATTATTGTGAATAAATTGTGTGGAGATAACTAACTAGAAAGCTATAAAACACAACGATAAGAAATAATCTAATCACCAGGAAAGATGTGATAATAATTCACCCTTGTTAGCGAGGAGCCCATGGTTCCACTTCATTGGCCCTGAGTTCCCTGGGTTACTGCTTGCATTCCATAAGGTCACAGAAAGATAATCTTTGGCCAGGGGGGTTGGCAGGAGACCACATATTACAGGGAAATTGGACGTGGGGATTGAGGAAAATCCAATTATCAGTGACAGTTAAGAAAATCCTGTGTAGTAATACCAAATGTCCTCACAACACATTTAAAAAATTATTTGCAGGTTTTTACTAACAATCTGTATGTATTATTTGACTGCATTTTTATGTGTTTTTAAACTTATATTCTTTTGTTTCAGAATAACTGTATGGAACTACATATTGGTAGCGGGGGAAGCCTTTTGTAGTCTTTCTTTTTATTTAGACTACCCATACATCCCTCTGCCATGAATCCATCTCAGCCCATTCCAATTAGCAAGAATGGAAAGAAGACACCCTTAACTTCCAGGTCCCCCTCTCTTTCTGTGGAACTGATAGCACCATTAGAACCCATGCTCCAAAATTAGTACTACCAAGGTTCCTGCCAGTCCCCTCACTTGGGTGAGGAAGAGAGTGGCATGGGTGTTGCATTTTACCCCTCATTCTGAACAGCAAAATTCAAATTCAGGATTTTTGAATTAACTATATCCCGAGGGAAGGATGCAAAATGCTAACAATGCAGTTTTCTTTAAGGTGCCATTATCGTAGGCAAGCTATGCTGAGTTTTCTGTACTCACCGCCTCCACTTTCTCACTTCCCTTTCCTTCTTTAACCAGCTCCAGGCAGGCGTTTGTCCCCACCACGTATCTACTGAAATTGCTCTTTTCAAGGTCTCCGGGAGCCTCTACCCCACTGGTTATGATTAGTTAGTTCTTCGTCCTCGTTTGACCAGTGGGTAACTCCCATTTTTTTTTTGTTTTTAATGCTTTCCTCATTTGGCTTCTGGGACACAATAGTCACCCGTTTTTTAACTACCTCACTGGCTGTTCTTCACAATTCCCTCACTGGATTCTTCTCTTCTACAAAGTCCTCTAAATGTTAGGTCAGCCCAGGTCTCAGTCTTTGTCTTTCTCTGTCTATACCCACACCCTAGATGAACTCCTCTAGCCCAGTGGCTTTAAACACCATCGTGATATTGTGATACAATAGGAAATACATATTTTGTCTTTGTCCCTGGTTCCTGACACAGAGCTCCTAAAACCCTTGGAATTTCCTCGGTGATAAGATCAATAAAGGTGAAACGGCCATTTTTGTTATTCTTGACATCCCTTTTGACTATGTCTAAGTTTAAGTGAACAGGTAACTTTTGGAAAATTTCTAAGGATGGCGGCTGGTTGCCAGGAGAATCAGCCATGTGATTAGAAATTTGGAACTTTCAGTAATCCCCTTCCATCTCTGGGGAGGAAAGAGGGACTGGAGATTTATTTAATCACCAATGACCAATGATATCATCAACCATACCCATGTAATGAAGTCTTCATAAAAACACAAGGAAACAGTTTGGAGAGCCTCTGGGTTGCTAAACATATGGAGGGACTGGGTGGATGGCATGCCTGGAGACAGCATGGAAGTGCTTATCTCCTCTATTTTTTTAACTGCATTCTCTTTACTTGAAACTGTAACATTTGTTTGTATAATTGTTTATTTTTCTCTCAACTCTACTGTGAGTTCCATAAAAGAAGGGACTCTGCCTTGTTCACCCTTGTATCTTAAGTATCTAGCATAGTATCTGGTATACAGTGGGACTCATGAGATTTTTGTAGAACGAATACATGAATACAGGACAGAAGATTTAAACTGGGTCCCTAAATGCCAAGGACTCCATTTAAATACTCTACCTGCTCTGCACTAAAGTTTGCCTTGCTCAGTTAGACTATTAGCAGTGGTCTTAACATGAGTCTTTAATTTTACTTGTCAATGAGACTCAAGCATAACTTGGCTATGTCTGAAAGCATGGTGGAGTATCTGACAGAGTCCTTTATGTAAGAGGGGTGTGGGGTAAAATCCACATGGGAAAGAATTGAAACTGTCTTCACTGCTCAGATTTGAAGAGATCTGGTTTTGTTTAAGAAGCTGGTGATGTGGTTCATCAGAAAAAGAGAAGGCATTTGACCCCAATCAAAGCCTTAGATTGAAGGAGGAAGTGGAGATTCTGAGTAATGACCAAGTTCATTTTGACCAGAGCAGAGTGTTCTTTCTGGTCTCATGAACAGGCTCTTGATTCAGAAAGACAAGCCTACTATTCCCATCCAACCTGTGTGAGGGGAAGAGCAGGAATGATTCCTCCTGAGTACGAGTGATGGGGGTTCCTAGAAATACTCCGAGGTGACTTTACATAGGGAGGAATTTTATTTCAGGATCTGGTGAAGTTGAGAGCTCATGTAAATTTGGTTTTAGAGAAGAAATGAAATATCAAATGGTACAGCATTTCCCCCATTGGAAAACGTGTTTGAGGACATGAGAGAGTTAATAAAGCGATTGCCCGAGTCTCTTTCTGCTGAGACATCCACTAACTGACTTATCTCATCTTGATTGTGGGAGCCACAGTCTTGATGCACTCATTCTCAAGGACACTTGATCCACTGCCAGAGAGGCCCAGAATTTTCTAACTTACTCTGTGGCAGAATGAAGCCTCTGCTTGAAACCCTTTATCTTTTGGGGATGCTGGTTCCTGGAGGGCTGGGATATGATAGGTGAGTGGAAAGTGGAAAGAGGGACTGATTATTATGATTTAGATTGTCTAAATTGAATGTTTTTTTTTTAAGAACAATGCAGCTGGCTTCTCCTTCCTTACTACTCATATATACCACCATGAGATGAGAATAATAAAGACCACTGAAATTAATCACTGAATAATCATAATCCTCTAATAATCCTTGAATAAGTGAATACGTATCTAGCAAACATTTCCTAACACAATGCATGAGATATACCAATAGACATGTCATGTTTTGTGATTGGAAAAAAAATTGTAATACAAATTCTATATCCCTCATTTTCATAGTATCTCAATTGGTAAATCACATTATCCTAATTATTAAGAAAAATGTTAAAATGACCAAATAATTTCACCTAGAGATAAGTACTATTAATGTTTTCAGATAGCTACCTGATTATGTATGCAGCACTATTTCTGAAATATTTCAGTTAAATTATATTACAGAAATTTTCCTATGGCATTAGCAATTTACTTAAAACATAGTTGAAATTGCTAATAATATTCTGTCATTTAGTCAATTCCTGCTCTTTCATTTTTACAAATAATGCCATGATGAGCAACCAGCTACATAATTTTTTTTGCTTTTTGCAAATCTTTGATTATTTCTCTAAGAAGTGGAATCACTGGGTCAGTAACTGAGGAAAATGTAAGGATCTTGCTACACATTGCCCAATTACCCTCTAGAAAGATTACATCAGTCTACACTTCCAATAACCGTGTATGAAAGCACTTTTTAAGTGTTTGGCAAATTGACAAGTAAAAAATACACATTATTGACTTCCTTTGTATTTTGTTGATTTATAAGAGTAAATATTTTGTCTTGCTTATTACTAATTTTATCATTTTATAAATTGCCCATTAATGTCATTTGCCCATTTCTGTGGTCTCCTCCTATTCCTAATGAATCATAATTTCTCTAAATACATTCTATTGAAATCTGTGTGTGTGTATGTGTGTGTGTATACTTTCCATATAAAGTGTGTTTTTCCCTTGTTCATACACAAATCATTATTTTGCTCATTTAGCATATCTCATGAAGTGTATGTGGTTATAATTGGTATTTCCTCTTTTGCTTCATGGATAAAGAAATCTTGCAAAAAACTTGCCCTCACATAACATAGAAACCCACTCCAATTTTTGTCCCACAATAATTGTGTGACCTCAGCTTGTTACTTATCTTTATAGACGGTTCAATTTCAGATACTTACGGAATCCAGGATCTCTGTAATATCAAAAACCTGTTTGAATATTTCTTTCTCATTTTTCCATTAGTTTACTTGGTTTCATATACATAAGGCATTTATTTTCCTTTCTGAAATTCCTCATCCATAAATTGGAAATGAAGACTCTTACATATTTTACAGGAAATACAAAAAGAATTATGCTGCTTAAAAATATCAAGAGCCTTAAAACATAAATCTTTTGGCCTAGTGTTCCTGCCTCTGGACATCTATACTGAGGAAATAAACTAAAGTCTGAAAGAGTTTTATGCAGCTCTGGGATACAACTTTATTTATAATATATACTAATATTTGGAAACAACTTGAATGTCTGTGTTAGGTTATGTAAATGCTGATATGTGATATACGACAATAGGCTATTATTCATACAATAGAAAAATAAGTATAAAACTTTTTAATGGCATAGGAAAATGTATCTTTTATGCTCAAGGAAAAAGGCTGTATATAAATCTAATGGAGTACTTTAAAAAATAAAATAAAAATATGTACTAAAATGGTAATTGTTATCTTTGGTTGGTGATATTTTTTCCCTTCCCTCAACTATTATTCATTTTGCAAATATCGTACAATGAATGTGACATAAAACTTTTATTTAAAAAATTAGATTCCAAGCCCAGGTTAAATTATTGAAGTGACTAGGCTCAGGCAGTGGGACTCAGATGAGACAGCTTCCATTGGACGGTTCCTCATGACTGCACTTGACTGTGCTTGTCTTTATTGGCCGTTTTTATTTAAATTATTGGTTATTGATATAAAAAATAATGGTCACTTTTATGTAACTCTCGCCAACTCAAAACATACGTTAGCTGCAATCTTTGATAATCTTTATTCACTACATGTGATAATAGTCTGGAAAATTTAAAATTAATAAAGATTACAAGCTTTGTAATATTTCTCTTGAGCATTTAGGGAGGTAATCTCCCATATGTTATACATTGCATACATCCTGAAATAGTGTAACTCTGTATAATCATTTGGGATTTAGCAGTATCAATCAAATGGCTTGAAAATGTTCATCCTCTTTGATCTACTAATTCTTCTTTCTGGAATGTAGCTCAAGGAAACAATAGAAGATAAGAACAAAGATTTACACAATAAGGTATTATCTCTAGAATTGTTTACAATAGCATAAAAACAAAAAGGGACATAGCTTTAATATGCAGCATAGAAGAAAATGTTTAAATAAATGATACTATGTAACATATTCTTACTGTCAAATAGTATGCAACCATTAGAGTTTTCATTGGTTTAAGGAAACGTCTTTGGTAGAATACAGAATACAAAGAAATGAATACGAAATTATATATAGATATAATCTGCACTGCATTTAAGAAAAATAAATATGCACAGATAAAAGTCTGGAAGGAAATATGCCAAAATATCAGTAGTAGTTAACTCAGGGAGGTGGAATTATTGATAATTCTTCCTTCTCTTTTCTATTTTTCTCCCCCTTTTTTACCTCTCCATACTTTGTACATTTTCCATGTTAGGCATATGTTAATTTTGTAAGCAGAAAAATAAAGTTTGAAAATACAGAACTATCATGAAATATTCATATAACTATTTCTTCACCAAGTATTTAAAATACAAAATTTGCCTCAATATTCATTAGGATTTTTTTGCCTCTTTATACATTCCAGTCAAAATGCTATCAGACCATCATCTTTGATCTGCAGACTTTATTAATAATGTACCCCAAAGGATCACTTTCTCTATTAAACATTTTATGAATTCCTGTTCAAAAAGAATACACAAAGTACAATAATCTTTTCATTTGATCAGTGAGATGAGACTGGTGATAATTTGGGAGATTAGCCAGCTTTTTCCTCCCTTCTCTACATGTATTATGCATCACCCAAGAAATTGCCTAGAAACAGAGAATAGCCTTTTTTAAGTATATGGTTTAAGCATTCATTTGAACAAAGTATTCGAGTTTCTGAGGTTTACGTATTGTGTTTCAGTTTCATATACAAGTGATAAGCATTTTTAATATCAGGGGCTTTCACTTAAATCCCAGACCATTCACTTTTTTTGCATATGAAATGGACCCAGTTGTTCAATGCTGGGTTTAGGAAGTAACAGACTCACACATTTTGTAGACACTGTAGCCAAGAGTAAGGCAAATGCCTGAGGGTGTTGGGTTATCTTTATTTAATTTATTCCCCTCAGTGTTATGGCATTGCCAGGGAATCCCAGCCCAACTGAAACAGGAATTCACCAGGTGCAAACCCCACTTTTTAGTGTACTCCCTTTCCTAAACCACTGAGTAGATAACTGTGATAAGGAAAAACCCAAACATTTGCTAAACTATGTGAAGGAAGGAAGAAGAGCCAGCTTCTGTGTTCTCAATACTGTTGGGGAAGCATTGTCAGTAATCTCATTTCCTGGGAGGACAGGATGGGCCAAACAGCCAGTGTGAGGAATGAGAGACAGGGAGTGGGGGGTTGGGGGGAGTTAAAAGAATATCCTCTTCATTTGCTTCATTCCCTCTCCTCTTTCCATTCTGAGAAAGGGTTAAAATGATTTTCCAGTGACTTTATAATACTTATTTTTATTCTCTTTATAGTCCCAATCAGAGGTAGAAAATTTGGACGATTTTTTAGCCCCTAAAAGTGGACTAATGAATACTTCATCCATTCTTTCTAGGATGTAATAAAAGAATAGTTAAGCCTACGTAACAAAGTCTTCAGGAAAAAAAAAAAAAAAACTGGGATAATGGTATTTACCTTAAGAATTATTGCTACGATCAAATGAAGATAGATAGATAGATGATTGATAGATAGATAGATAGATAGATAGATAGATAGATAGATAGATAATAGATAGATGGACAGACATGATATAGAAATCAAGTTTTTAGAACAGTTTCTAGCATACAAAATTGCTAGTAAAATATTTGTTGTTATTATTGGCTATGCTTGAGTTTGGAATTCTCCGTCTCCTGATCTTAACACAGTCTGTGCACCATTTAATTGGTATTTAATCAGGCACTAGCTTATCATACCTCATGCCTTGTTATTTAATGACTAAGTTATTTTGCTTTTGATGTGTTTATGTCTTATTGTCTTAAGTAGATTTTTAATTCTGCAAGAAATAAATCTTCTTTTCAATTACTACTACCCATTACTACTTTTGCATAGAGTAGTAAGAGTATATACCCACTGGGTTGTTGAGTGACTTAAATAAGATAATAATATAAAGTGCTTTGACCAGTGCCTAGCATATAGTGCTCAGTAAGCATTAACTATTGTTAGTATAAAATATACATATTTGCTGATTAGTTTATAAAGACATGAAATGTGCTCCTGAAAATGTATGTTAAGAATGAATTTTTAAGAATCAATATCGTGAAAATGGCCATACTGCCCAAGGTAATTTATAGATTCAATGCCATCCCCATCAAGCTACCAATGACTTTCTTCACAGAATTGGAAAAAACTACTTTAAAGTTCATATGGAACCAAAAAAGAGCCTGCATCGCCAAGTCAATCCTAAGCCAAAAGAACAAAGCTGGAGGCATCACGCTACCGGACTTCAAACTATACTACAAGGCTACAGTAACCAAAACAGCATGGTACTGGTACCACAACAGAGACATAGATCAATGGAACAGAACAGAGCCATCAGAAATAATGCCTCATATCTACAACTATCTGATCTTTCACAAACCTGACAAAAATAAGCAATGGGGAAAGGATTCCCTATTTAATAAATGGTGCTGGGAAAACTGGCTAGCCATATGTAGAAAGCTGAAATTGGATCCCTTCTTTACACTTTATACAAAAATTAATTCAAGATGGATTAAAGACTTACATGTTAGACCTAAAACCATAAAAACCCTAGAAGAAAACCTAGGCAATACCATTCAGGACATAGGCATGGGCAAGGACTTCATGTCTAAAACACCAAAAGCAATGGCAACAAAAGCCAAAATTGACAAATGGGATCTAATTAAACTAAAAAGCTTCTGCACAGCAAAAGAAACTACCATCAGAGTGAACAGGCAACCTACAGAATGGGAGAAAATGTTTGCAACCTACTCATCTGACAAAGGGCTAATATCCAGAATCTACAATGAACTCAAACAAATTTACAAGAAAAAAACAAACAACCCCATCAAAAAGTAGGCGAAGGACATGAACAGACACTTCTCAAAAGAAGACATTTATGCAGCCAAAAAACACATGAAAAAATGCTCATCATCACTGGCCATCAGAGAAATGCAAATCAAAACCACAATGAGATACCATCTCACACCAGTTAGAATGGCCATCATTCAAAAGTCAGGAAACAACAGGTGCTGGAGAGGATGTGGAGAAATAGGAACACTTTTACACTGTTGGTGGGACTGTAAACTAGTTCAACCATTCTGGAATTCAGTGTGGCGATTCCTCAGGGATCTAGAACTAGAAATACCATTTGACCCAGCCATCCCATTACTGGGTATCTACCCAAAGGACTATAAATCATGCTGCTATAAAGACACATGCACACGTATGTTTATTGCGGCACTATTCACAATAGCAAAGACTTGGAACCAACCCAAATGTCCAACAACGATAGACTGGATTAAGAAAATGTGGCACATATACACCATGGAATACTATGCAGCCATAAAAAATGATGAGTTCATGTCCTTTGTAGGGACATGGATGAAACTGGAAACCATCATTCTCAGTAAACTATCGCAAGGACAAAAAAACAAACACTGCATGTTCTCACTCATAGGTGGGAATTGAACAATGAGAACTCATAGACACAGGAAGGGGAACATCACACTCTGGGGAATGTCGTGGGGTGGGGGGAGGGGGGAGGGAGAGCATTAGGAGATATACCTAATGCTAAATGACGAGTTAATGGGTGTAGCACACCAACATGGCACATGGATACATATGTAACAAACCTGCACATTGTGCACATGTACCCTAAAACCTAAAGTATAATAATAAAATAAAATAAAAAAAGAATGAATTTTTATGAATTTTAAATACACCAGAAAATACATGTATTTTCTTTACAAAATGATCATCTTTTGTAAAGCAATCAGCCTCAACATATTACTTGCACCAGTATATATTTTAATATTAGAATTTCTCACTCGGAAGCACCCTTGTTTATTAAAAAATCAAATGAATGGTAAATATTAGAAATAGATTTGTGAATAACATGAAGAAGATGATCGTTTCTCAACTATTACAATGTAAATAACATTTATTTCTTTTAATCTTCTTTTAAAATTCATATTTATTGTTTTAACCAATTATTTAGACAATCCTATCTCATGAAGACATTGAGATTGTCTTTTCATTTGGACAAGCTAATAGGACAACCTTCATTCAACAATGTAATAAAACATTTTTAATTTTGAGGACAAAGAGCTTCTGTTAAGTTTAAATTATTATTAATATTACTAACAATTAATAATAATAAGTCTAACTCTAAGTTTAAAGTAGTGGAAATTGATTTCCATTCGAGTAGCTTAATGTGGTACATGATGCTAAGTGAACCAGAAAAAAAAATAAAATTAGGACTTACATAGATACGACTGGAACTTGCATTTTAATTAATTCTATCAAAACATTTTGTAGTTTGGCATTGTTTGAGGATAATACTAGTTGGATGGCTAAATTATTCTTTGTACAATTTTTATTTTTAATATGCAGCAAAACAGGGCTTTTGCTTTGTTTTGAATTGTATTTTAACACTTACTAGGAATTGACTATATGTCAGAAATTGTGCTTATTGTTAAACACAGATTATCTTATTTAATCCTCATAAAAATCCTTTGGGAAGGTACTATTATTATTCCCATTTTACAAATAAAGAAATGAAGACTTAGAGAAAGAGAAGATACAATACTATTCTGAGCATTTTTTGAATGCTCAAGGAAATGTAGATAGGTAAAAGTCACAGAAATGTTATCTAATTAGATCTCTAACATACTTCATTGCAACTCAGTATCATTATACAAAAGTTTGTACCTCAGCAGCTCCAAAAGTTCATACTCCAATGCCATTAACATAGTAGTCATTCTGCACATATTTGCTGGGTAAATGAATTACCGCTTAATATGCCCTGACAATAAAAATATAACCCCATTTCTTGCTTACATAGGGCATTTAAACTAGGAAACTAAGTCATTCAACAAATATTTGTGCAGCTTAGAGATAGAATATTACCTGTATGACTTACTAGCTCTGTGACTCTTTGCAAATTACCTAATTTCTCTTGGTCTCAGTTTCCTCATTTGTAACATATGGAGAATAACAATTTACAGAGTTGTAGTGAGAATAAAATTATATACTGTGCATGAATGTTTCTGTCAGGTGTGAGAAGAATATCTGGCAAAAAGGAGGCACTGAGTAGCTTTATTAAGCTGATTGTTAAAAAATAAACATAAATAGACATTTGGAATAAGCCCATATCTATTAAAAAATTGAATAGATAGTTAATTAGCCAGGCATGGTGGTGCATGCCTGTAATCCCAGCTACTCGGGAGGCTGAGGCAGGAGGATTGCTTGAACCTGGGAGGCAGAGGTTGCGGTGAGCCAGATCACGCTATTGCACCCCAGCCTGGGCAACAAGAGCAAAACTCTGACTCAAAATAAATAAATAAATAAATATTAAACAAAAATTTTTTTAATTAAAAAAAAAAGAGAGTTAATAATATTCTAAAGCAGAAAGCACCAGGCCAAGATAGGTTCACTGGTGAATTCTGCCAAATATTTAAGGAAGAAATTATACCAATTCTCTGCAATCTCTTCTAGAAATAGAAGCAGAGAGAATGCTTCCTAACTCATTTTATGAGATCAGTATTATCTTAATGTCAAAATCAAAGAATAAAAAGAAAAGAAAATTACAGACCAAGATCTCTCATGAACACACATAGAAAAATCTTCAATGAAATAGTAGCAAATCAAATTTGACAATGTATAAAAAGAATTAGACACCACAACCAAGTGGAATTTGTCCCAGGTATGCAAAGCTGGTTCAAAATTCAAAAATCAATTAATACTATCTGTTCTACCCACAGGCTGAAGAAGAAACATAACATTATTATATAAATAGATGTAGAAAAAGCATTTGACAAAATCTAACACCCATTTGTGATTAAAAAGGTAGTAGGGAACTTCCTCAACTTGATAAACAACATCTCCAAAAAATCTACAGTTAACATTATACTTAATGATGAGAAACTAGAAGCTTTCCTACTAAGGTCAAGGCAAGGATGTTCCCTCTCAGCACTCTTTTTCGACATTATATTGAAAGTCCTAGCTAATGTAATAAGACAAGAAAATAAAATAAAAAGTGTACAGATAGGGAAGAAAGAAATAATATGTCTTTGAAGATGACATGATTATCAATGTAGAAATCAGAAAGAATCAACAACAATAAAGTCTCCTGGAATAAGCAATTACAGCAAAGTTGCACGATATAAAGTTAATATTAGAAAGTCAATTGATTTCCTATGTAACATCAATGGACAAGTAAAATATGAAATTAAAAAGAAGTTACCATTTACATTAGCACCCCTCAAAATAAAATACTTAGGTATAATTCTAACAAAATTTGTATGAGATCTATATGAGGAAAACAAAAAACTCTAATGAAAGAGATCAAAGAAGAACTAAATAAATGGAAAGCCCATGTTCATAGACAGGAAGACTGAATATTGTTAAGATGTCAGTTCTTCCCAACTTGATAGCAAGTTATTTTGTGGTTGTTGACAAACTGATTCTAAAGCTTTTATGGAAAAGTGAAAGAACCAAAATATTCAACTCAATATTGAAAGAGAAGAATAAAGTCAAAGGACTGACAGTACCCCACCTCAAGACTTAATATAAAGCTATAGTAATCAAGACAGGTGTTATTGGCAACAAAATTAACAAATAAAGGGAGAAAACAGGGATCCCATAAATAAACCTACATAAATATAGTCAAAAGATCTTTGACAAAGGAACAAAATCTTTTCAGCAGATAGTGCCGGAACAACTAGACATCCAAATGCAAAATAAGTGAATCTAGACATAGACCTTGCACCTTCACAAATATTAACTCAAAATGTATCATAGACCTGAATAGAAAATGCAAAACTATAAAACTCTAGAAGATAACATAAGAGAAAACCTAGATGACTTTGGGTATGGTGATGAGTTTTTAGATACAACCCACATGGCACAATCCATGAAAGTAAGAATTGATAAGCTAGATTTCATTAAAATTGGAAACTTCTACATTGCAAAAGACAATGTTAGGAAACAAAAAGACAAGCCATAAACTGACAGAGTATATTTGCAAAACACACATCTGATAAAGGACTGTTATCAAAAATATATAAATAAATCTTAAAACTCAACAAGAAAAGGAATAACTTGATTAAAAAATTGGCAAAAGACTTGAACAGACACCTCACCAAAGAAAATATAGAGATACCAAGTAAACATAAAAAAGATATTCCACATCATATGTCACTAGGGTATCACAAATTAAAACAAGATAATAATACTTGTTAATAAAACAAGAAGATAATACCTCACACCTATTAGAATGGCCAAAATCCAAAACACTGACAACACTAAATGCTGACAAGGATGTGGAGCAACAGGAACTCTCATTCGTTGCTGGTGAGAATTCAAAATGGTACAGCCACTTTGGAAGACACTTTGGCAATTTCTTACAAAACTAAACAAACTCTTACCATATTATCCAACTATTGCACTCTTTAGTATTTATCCAAATGAATTGAAAACATATCAACATAAAAACTTGTACAGGGATGATTATAGCAGCTTTATTCATAATTGCCATATCTTGGAAGCAACCAAGGTGTTGTTCAGTAGATGAGTAAGGGTAAATAAACTGTGGTATATGCAGACAATGGAATATTACACAGCACTAATAAAGAAATTGGCTTATTAAACCATGACAAGACATGGAGGAAACTTAAATGCATACTCTTCCATGAGAGAAGTCAACCTGAAAAGGCTGCATACTGTATGAGTCCAACTATGTTACATTCTGAAAAGACAAAACTATGGAGAAGTAAACAGAGCAGTAGTTGCCAGGGGTTAGAGAAAGGGAGGGATAAATTGGAAGAATACAGAGGATTTCTAAGGCATTAAAACTATTTTGTGCCTGGCTCAGTGACTCACACTTATAATCCCAGCACTTTGGGAGGCTGAGGCAGGAGGATTGCTTGAGGCTGGGAGTTTGAGACCAGCCTGAGCAACACAGTGAGATCTTGTCTCTACAAAAATTAAAAATTAGTGGAGTGTAGTGACTTGGACCTGTAATGCCAATTAATTGAGAGGCTGAGGTAGGAGGATATTCTGAGCCCAGAGCACAACGCTGCAGTGAGCTATAATCATACCGTTGCAGTCCAGCTTGGGTGACAAAGTAAGACCTTGTTTCAAAAACAAAACAAAACAATTTAGTATTATACTATAATGGTAAATATGTGTCACCAAACATTTGTCAGAATCCATTCAATGTACGAAGAGTGAGCCCTAATATAAACAATGGACTCTGGGTGATAATGATGTGTCAAAGTAAGTTCATTGATTCTAACCAATGTACCACTGTGGTGTGGGATGTCTATAGTGGGGAAGATTTTGCATGTGTGAGAATAGCTGGTAAATGGAAACTATCCGCATTTTCTGCTTAATTTTTATGTGAACCTAAAAGTGTGATAAATAATAAAGTTTATTTTTAAAAAGATAAACCATTGCAAAAAAAAGATTAGTTATCACCATTATATGGAGTACAGTGGTTAATATTGCAAGGTCTTCAGTCAGACTGTCAGGGTTTAAATCCCTAATAACACTTTCCCTGTGATTCAGTTTCTTCATCTCTGAAATGGAAATAATAAGAGTACCTATCTCAGAGTTTTAGAGAGAAGTAAATGAGATTTAAATTACTTAGAACAGTGCATGTCTCATAAGTTTCACTTCAATAAATCTTAGTTATTATTTCATATACAAATTTTAAAGTATTTTTATCTACAACATTTTATTGAATTATCCTAGCCTCCCTGCAAGGTTGGAATAATTGTTCTCATTCTACAGATGAAGAAACTTCAGCTCTGAGTGGCTCAATGGCTGTCCAAGGTCTCACAATTAGTAAGTCACAGAGCCAAAGATCCAACACAGGCCTTTGTCCTCCAAATCCTGTGCACGCTGATTCTACTACCTTTTTCAACAACCCGCCAACCCTCAGGATATCCCAGTTTCATCACTGCTTTTCCTCCTACTTTCTTCCCTTTGCAGATCCTTAGCCCAACACAGACAAGAGATTGTGGACAAGTCAGTGGGTCCATGGAGCCTGGAGACGTATTCCTATAACATATACCATCCCATGGGAGAGGTAAGGATGGACACATGGCAGGAGATTGGTGGTTGTCACAACCTGCTTTAGGATGGGCAAAGAATGGTTCACTATTAATATCCATGCATTAGAGAGGCTGAAAATGTGGTGTTAAGATCTGCTGATACATTGAGTTCAAGGGATTCCTGAACATCTCCCCACCTGCCACCACCACTGAAGCTGTAAAAGCTGGTGATATGAAATTTTAAAAAATTAATAACAAAAAGAAAATGGACAAGAACATCCCAGTGAACCAGTTTTGCTGCTGTGAACATGAACCAGAATTAACTCTTATTTTTGTTTGTCAAGTTCTTAGCAAGTTTAAGCTGAGCAGCATTGCTGTTTATACGGGTGTGAGGTGGAGAAGCCTTCTGATTGAATAATATTTAGCTGAAAATGTATTTATTGTAGGATTTACAGGACACATGCAGTAGTTCTTAAGAGGGGAAAACTTTTTTAAAATTTTTATAATCTATCCATTTGACAAAGTGCTAATATCCAGAATCTACAAAGAACTTAAACAAATTTACAAGAAAAAACAAACAACCCCATCAAAAGTGGGCAAAGGATATGAACAGACACTTCTCAAAAGAAGACATTTATGAAGCCAATAGACATATGCAAAAATGCTCATCATCACTGGTCATCAGAGAAATGCAAATCAAAACCACAATGAGATACCATCTCATGTCAGTTAGAATGGCGATCATTAAAAAGTCAGAAAACAACAGATGTTGGACAGGATGTGGAGAAATAGGGACACTTTTACACTGTTGGTAGGAGTGTAAATTAGTTCAACCATTGTGGAAGACAGTGTGGTGATTCCTCAAGGATCTAGAACTAGAAATACTATTTGACCCAGCAATCCCATTACTGGGCATATACCCAAAGGATTATAAATCATTCTATGATAAAGACACATGCACACATATGTTTATTGTGGCACTATTCACAATAGCAGACTTGGAACCAACACAAATGTCCATCAATGATAGATTGGATTAAGAAAATGTGGCACATATACACCATGGAATACTATGCAGCCATAAAAAAGGATGAGTTCATGTCCTTTGCAGGGACATGGATGAAGCTGGAAGCCATCATTCTAAGCATACTATCACATGGACAGAAAACCAAACACCGCATGTTCTCACTCATAAGTGGGAGTTGAATAGTCGGAACACATGGTCACAGGGAGGGGAACATCATACACCGGGGCCAGTCGCGGGGTGGAGGTCTGGGGGAGGGATAGCATTAGGAGAAATACCTAATGCAAATGACAAGTTGATGGGTGAAGCAAACATGGCACATGTATACCTATGAACAAACCTGCATGTTGTGCACATGTATCCTAGAACTTAAAGTATAATTTTTTTAAAAAAGGGATGGAACCAAAAAAAAATTATCTTGCATGTACTTTTTAAGTATAAATAGACAAGATCACGTAAATTATACCTTACAACTACACCCTCTGTAATCACCGTACAGTAAAACTGGAAAGGTCAGAATATTATTTAATGTTTTACAATTTATATGAGAATAAACTGAATTGTAGCCTCCCCCCTAAAAAAGAAATATTTGTATTGCTATTAAGATAAGTTTCGTGGTTTCCAAAATTGGATACAGTGAAAAATTAGCTTCTGCTTATGTACGTGTGTGTTTGTATGTGACATTATGCAAATCTTTTTTGAGGTATAAATTTCTAAAAATAGAGTTGCTGGGTCAAAGAATACACACATCTACATTTTTATATAAATGCAAAATTTGCCCTTCAAATGACCTTTACCAATTTATTCTCTCAGCATTTGGGAATATATTCATATTTTCCAGACTTTTTTTCAACAAGTACAAGAAAAGATTTATACTTTCTTATATAGCAGTCACCCCAAAGTACTGAAAGTTCTACAATTTTGAAAAGGTCCAGTATGGCCCATGGACACTTTATGACCTGGTATCAGAGATGTGTTCACACCTGGCTTGACCACTTGCTGGCAGTGTGACTTTCACAAAGACACTTAAACTTTTTAATCCTCAGCTTCCTCATCTGTGAAACAGAAATAGTAGTATCTATCTTGTAGCACTGTTGTGAGAGTAAATGAAATAAACACTACTACTATGTACTGAACAAGCAATAAATACAGAATATTTGTTGCTGCTACTGGCTGCTATTTGTAGCTCTCTCAAGACTTAAGGCATCTGCATCTCACCTAGTCCCATCACAGATATAAACACAACTACCCATGTGGTAAGCTGTTATTCTTTTCAGTGAATAGACTGAAATGAAAATACCCTCACTTAAGTATTACTACTGTTACAATACATTTTATCTATACCTAGCCCATGCTAAAATGAATGTCAATTGAGATATAACAATTATCAAATAGGATATTTGTTATCCCTCAATTAACTTTTTTTTTTTTTTGAGATGGAGTCTTGCTCTGTTGCCCAGGCTGGAGTGTAGTGGGCCCTCTCGGCTCACTGCAATCTCTACCTCCTGGGTTCAAGCAATTCTCTGCCTCAGCCTCCTGAGTAGCTGAGATTACAGGCACTCGCCACTATGCCCAGCTAATTTTTTTGTATTTTTAGTAGAGAGAGGGTTTCACCATCTTGGCCAGGTTGGTCTTGAACTCCTGAGCTCTTGATCCACCCACCTTGGCCTCCCAAAGTGCTGGGATTACAGCCGTAAGCCACCATGCCCGGCCAATTAACTATTATTTACTATAACTTGGTTGTTGTCGGAGACATCAACTATATAGAAATTGATTGTAAGAGGTGTGAAATGCTGATGATTGTCTGAATATGTCTTATGTTTGTGAATTTTCTTATTGCATTCATTGTTATGGAACCCCAAGTTATGGACTTCCAGACCAAGGTATAAGACTCTGTAGCACAACATAAGACTTGTAATTAAATCAGCCACTATTCAGGTCTACTCAATTGAATCAAAACAACTAGGTTAGGACTTGATACAGAAATTTCTGTTGGCACTTGAGAACACGTGAGAAGGCCATACTCAGGTCTTCTGTAATCTTGGAACCATGGTGTATTAGTCTGTTCTCATGCTGCTATAAGGACATACCTGAGACTGGGCAATTTATAAAGGAAAGAGGTTTAATGGACTCATAGTTCCACATGGCTGGGGAGGCCTCACAATCATGGTGGAATGTGAAGGAGGAGCAAAGATATGTCTTACATGGCAGCAGGCAAGAGAGTGTGTGCAAGGGAGCTGCCATTTATAAAATCATCAGGTCTCCTGAGACTTATTCACTATCATGAGAACAGCTCAGGAAAACTTGTCTCCCACCCCATGATCCAATTACCTCCCATCAGCTTCCTCCCATGACATATGGGGATGATGGAAACTACAATTCATGATGAGTTTTGAGAGGGGACACAACCAAACCATATATTCCACCATTGGCCCTTCCCAAATCTCATGTCATCACATTTCAAAACCAATCATGCCTTCCCAACAGTCCCCCAAATTCTTAACTCATTTCAGCATTAACTCAAAAGTCCACAGTTGAAAGTCTCATCTGAGATGAGGCAAGCCCCTTCCACCTATGAGCCTGTAAAATCAAAAGCAAGTTAGTTACTTCCTAGATACAATGGGGGTACAGGCATTGGGTAAATACACCCATTCCAAATGCAAAAAATTGGCCAAAACAAAAGGGCCACAGGCACCAAGCAAGTCCGAAATCCAATAGAGCAGTAATTAAATCTTAAAGCTCCAAAATAATCTCCCTTGACTCCATGTCACACATCCAGGTCATGCTGATGCAAGAGGTGGGCTCCTACAACCTTGGACATTCTGTCCCTGTGCCTTTGCAAGGTACAGCCCCACTCCTGGCTGCTTTCATGGGCTGGCATTGAGTGTCTGCAGTTTTTCCAGGTGCACAGTGCAAGCTGTCAGTGGATCTACCATTCTGGAGTCTGGAGGATGGTGACCCTCTTCTCACAGCTTTACTAGGCAGTGCCCCAGTGGGGACTTTATGTGGAGTTCCAACCCCACATTTCCTTTCTGAACTGCCCTAGCAGTTCTTCATGAGGTTCTTCATGAGGGCTTTGCCCTTGCAGCACACTTCTGCCTGGACATCCAGGCATTTACATACATCATCTGAAATCTAGGTGGAGGTCCCCAAACCTCAGTTATTGACTTCTGTGCACCCGCAGGCTCAACACCATGTGGAAGCTGCCAAGGCTTTGGGCTTTCACCCTCTGAAGCCATGGCCTGAGCTGTACCTTGGCCCCATTTAGCCATGGCTGGAGCAGCTAGGACAGAGTACCAAGTTCCTATGCTGCACAGAACAGGGGGGCCCTGAATCCAGCCCATGAAACCAACTTTTCCTCCTATGCCTCCAGGTCTGTGATGGGAGGGGCTGCCATGAAGGTCTCTCACATGCCCTGGAGACATTTTCCCATTGTCTTGGTGATTAACAATCGACTCCTCATTACTTATGCAAATTTCTGCAGCAGGCTCGAATTTCTCCCCAGAAAATTAGTTTTTCTTTTCTATTGCATTGTCAGGCTGCAAATTTTCCAAACCTTTATGCTCTGTCACCTCTTGAATGCTTTGCTCCTTAGAAATTTCTTCCTCCAGATACCCTAAATTATCTCTCTGAAGTTCAAAATTCCACAGATCTCTAGGGCAGGGACAAAATGCCTCCAGTCTCTTTGCTAAAGCATAGCAAGAGTCACCTTTGCTTCAGTTCTCAGCAAGTTCCTCATCTCCATCTGAGACCACTTCAGCCTGGACTTTATTGTCCATTTGGTATTTGGTCAAAGCCATTCAACAAGTCTCTAGGAAGTTCCAAACTTTTCCACATTTTCCTTTCTTCTACTGGGCCCTTCAAACTGTTCCAACTTCTGCCTTTTACCCAGTTCCAAAGTCCTGTCCACATTTTCAGGTATCCTTATAGAAGCACCCTACTCTACTAATACCAATATACTGTAGTATTCCATTTTCACAATGCTATGAAGACATACACAAGACTGGGTAATTCATAAAGGAAAGAGATTTAATTGACTCACAGTTCAGCAGGGCTTGGGAGGCCTCAGGAAACTTACAGTCATGGTGGAAGAGGAAACAAGTCCTTCTTCACATGGCGGCAGCAAGGAGAAGTGCAGAGTGAAAGGGTTGGGGGTAGCACCTTCTAAATCCATCAGATCTTGTGAGACTTATTCACTATCATGAGAACAGCATGGGAAAAGCCCACCCCCATGATTCAATTACCTCCCACAGGGTCCCTCCCATGACATGTGGGGATTATAGAATTCAAGATGAGATTTGGGTGGAGACCCAGCCAAACCATATCACATGGACATCAGCAAAAGATATCACTGGGATCTGTAAAGGGATATCAGATAATAAGCCTCACCTGAAATTTCTGGCATGATTGTGTGCCACATGAAAGCTAAGGCTGGTGGTCAATTGAAGGATGTACTGTTATACAATGTTTCTGAAGTGTTACTGGTGGGTTATTCAAACTGTTAATTCTTAATAACTTATTTGTAAAGTGCAATGGTAGAACCTAAGACTTGGTGACAGAATAGATTGTTAAAGAAAGGGAAAGATGGGAGGTTCAGTTTTCTGTTTATTTTACCACACAGTTGTTGCAATCTAGAGCAAAGATAACAGAGTTCAATGTGTCAGTGAAAGAAGCAGTTATCTTAATCAGAGGCATGCAAACAATCTTCCTACTGATAGCCACAGTCCTCCCTTGCTGTTTCAGATCTATCAGTGGATGAGAGAGATCAGTGAGAAGTACAAGGAAGTGGTGACACAGCATTTCCTAGGAGTGACCTATGAGACCCACCCCATGTATTATTTGAAGGTGAGTGAGAAGGCTGAGAATTACCTTAATGGGAGAATTATCCAGTCTGAGGGTATGTGTTTACTATTCAGGGACTCTAATCCGAAATGTGGAAAAGAGGCTATGCAGAATCACTTTGCTTTTTCCATCCCAAACAGGGTTCTTAAAGTTCAAAACTCAAAGATGCTCTTGCCTTAATTATCTGGGTGAAATCAAGTTCAGGAGTGAAGAGAATTTGGGAGAACTGAGTGGAACCATGGGGGTGGGCTGAAAAACAGCAGGGCCCAGAAGTGCACAATGTCCACTCATGCTTCAACCAGAGCTAGTTCACTTCTCATCTGTATTTTAAGTTGTTATTTTGTTTATATTTTTAAATTTTAGTGTGTTCTTTTTAAAAAAAGAAAAATGTTTAAAAACCACAGATAATCTTCATTTTTAGCTTCTTCCTTTTATGATTAAGGGAACAAAGATCCAGAGAAGTGAGGTGACTTGTGAAAGGCCACAGAGCCAGATGTCAGCACAGCCGGGGGGATAACCAGGTCTCCAGCATCTCCTACCCCTTTTGCATGCAACATGACCAAAAGTATTTGGGACCAAAAAGCCATTTTTCCACAGGGCCAGGACCCCTGGGCTCCTGGTTCTGCACCAGTGATTTTCAATTCAGGCTGCACATTAAAATCACTTGGGAGCTGCCAATAATCCTTATGCCTAGGCCCCACCTAATTTGGTTAGAGATTTTGACCTAATTGTTTCAGGATGGGACCAGGCATACTTCGAACACTCTCTAAGTGATCCTAATGTGTAGCCGGAGTTGACAATCTCTGCACCAAACAAGTGGTTTTTCAAAGGGCAGCACTTAAATCATCATCATCATTAGCAGCAGCATCACCACCTGAGGGCTTGTTACAAATGCACACTCTCAGGTCCCTACAAAGGTCTACTAAGTCAGAACCTCGGAGGCTGGAGCCCAACAGTCTATTTTAACAAGGCTTCTTCCAGGTGATTCTGATACACACTCAAGTTTCAGAACCAGAGTGCATTTTTACACTTGATCATAGCCAAAAGGCTGGGAAGCGATACCACAGTGCATTTCTAACGAGTTCCTAGGTGATGCTGATACCATTGGTCCAGAACCACTCTTTAAGAACCACTACTAAAGTAGTATGGCATTAAGAATCAGCATTACTTGGTTTACTGCCCTCTTACTACTTAGTGTAGGTGTGTTAATTTACAAAGTACAGCCCTAAATTTGAGAGTTAACTACAACTCTTAAAAAATTATTGGCTCTGAAATAGAATTTACTCAGGGATTATGTGAGCAACTGGTTGATATATGAAGCATGGGGCACCTGCCTACCTGATTTTCCATAGGCCATCCAAGTCTGCTAAATCAGCCAAAAAGACATCTAAATATCCTCTGCCTAGGGCATGTTAAAAAGAATAGAACATAATAAAGAGTTGCACATAATAAAGAGTTGATAAAGATAAACATGTAAGTAGCATACATGTACTCATAAAAAGGCTAATTATAAGAGGATATTGGCGGGTGTGGTGGCTCATGCCTGTAATCCCAGCACTTTGGGAGGCTGAGGCGGGTGGGTCACGAGATCAGGAGATCAAGACCATCCGAGCTAACATGGTAAAACCCCGTCTCTACTAAAAATAAAAAAAATTAGCTGGGCGTGGTGGCATGTGCCTGTAGTCCCAGCTACTTGGGAGGCTGAGGCAGAAGAATTGCTTGAACCCGGGAGGTGGAGGTTGCAGTGAGCCAAGATCGCACCACAGCACTCCAGCCTGGGTGACAGAGCGAGACTCTGTCTCAAAAAAAAAAAAAGAGAGATCATTAAGGTAAGAGGTGGATTAGGAATTGTCCTGACAATTTGAAAAATAGATGAGGCTAAAAGGAGACGATTCCTTGAATATGATAGATCCAGCCATGTATTTATCTCATTTTGTAAGTTTGTCATAGAGAGGAAGGGGGCCTTCATCACCTCAGCTCCCAGTGGTTTTCAACAAATAGCCCTGGTCTAGGCTATTTACAAATCCAAAACAGATGTGACTGTTCCAAGCATGGGAGTGTTAACAGCCTCTTCTCCACCAAAGAGAATCCACAATTAGCAGATTAATTCCCACCCACCCACCGCTCTGAAAGAGGGGAATCTTCCTTAGAGTGAGGCTGCACTGATGTACAAGAATAGCAAATGGGGAGAAGGAAAGAAGATTGGGCTGGCAGGGAGTCAGGGAGTCTCTGAGGGGAAGGGGAATTCGTGTAATTGAATCCATTTGAAATTTCAAGAATTTTGAGTGGAGATTGGGATTCATTTTAAAGCCCTATGATTCTTGAATATTACCTCTTGTGCACTTCACCACTCTAAGTGAACTCTAAGTGCAAAGGTTTTATAAGGTTTATCCATATTTAGCCTTTTAGCTTGTGGATTAGGGGTTATGCCTCTATCTATAGTTAGGAAGTAATTTAAGGTATAGGGAAGATCATTCTTTGGGTGGGTACCATGGGGAGCCAGTGCACAGTCCTGAGAACAATAATCAAGGTAACCGGCAGGAGAACAAGAGTAGCAGAGGAAAGAATCATATTGATGGGTGTCTCATTAGCATCCTTGCCTCCCTCTTGAAACCACAGAGTGGAGTGAAAAAGGAACCTCTAGGGGAATTAAAAATCTCATAACTTTGCACGGTGGCTTACAATAATCAGCAATTGTTTAGTAATGGAGCATGGATGTCTTCTCCAGATCAGCCAACCATCTGGTAATCCCAAAAAGATCATTTGGATGGACTGTGGAATTCATGCCAGAGAATGGATTGCTCCTGCTTTTTGCCAATGGTTCGTCAAAGAAGTAAGTGTCTTTAGCTTCCTCATACTGGTAAATCACCCCCATAAAATACCTGTCACTTCTTGGCTGCTTACAAACCATGCTTCTTTCACATGTTAGTGATGCAACTCTTTACGGTGCTAATCCTTCACCTCAAGTGAAATAAAATTAATGAGTAACTTCACTGAAAACTGAATATTCTGATCTCTTTCTAGTGCATCCAAAATAATTTTTATTGGAGGGTAAACATATCTAAATGTAGAAGAACATATGTCTATGGAGTCAGAGATGAGTTTGAATCCTGGCTGTGCCTCTTTCTAATAATATTTGGCAGATTTTCTAGTTTTTTTTGTTTGTTTTTTGTTTTTTTTTTTTTAGACAGAGTTTTGCTCTTGCTGCCCAGGCTGGAGTGTAATGGTGCAATATCAGCTCACCGTAACCTCCGCCTCCTGGGTACAAGCGATTCTCCTGCCTCAGCCTCTTGAATAGCTGGGATTACAGGCATGCACCACCATGCCCAGCTAATTTTGTATTTTTAGTACAGATGGGGTTTCTCCATGTTGGTCAGGCTGGTCTGGAACCCCCGACCTCAGGTGATCCACCTGCCTTGGCCTCCCAAAGTGCTGGGATTACAGGTGTGAGCCACCATGCCCAGCCAGTTTTCTAGTTTTTCATCTGTAAAAAGAGTATGAAATAACTACTTCATGGGTCTGTAGTGTGGATTAAGAGATTTAGCATATGGAAAATACCCAGCACAGTGAATTTTTGTGTATTACTTATAATACTCCCTTGAGGGAATAAGAAATCTTTAAAAGTAATATAGAATACTTTCTTGGTCAGTTTATTCAGAAACCCAAACACAGAGAAACTCATAAAGAGTAGTTCTCAGAGTGTTGTCCCAAGATCAACAGTATCAATACCAACTGCAAACTTACTAGAAATACAAAGTCTTGGGCTCCATTTCAAACCTAGTGAATTAGAAATGTGCAGAGACAGGGATGGGAGGAGGTGAATGGGGTAAGGGAGAGTAGAGGCCAGCAATCTGTGTCTTAACAGGTCCCTCAGTGATTCTGATGTGTGATAAAGTTTGGGAACAACTACCGTAATAAGACACAGAGGAGGGCTTGGGGACTGGAGGGTGGAGGTGTGATGTACAGTCACCTCTTATAATTAAGTTGAAATTGGTAGAAAATTAAGAGAGAAAAGATCTCTTCTCAAAATAATTCTGAACATTTCTTTCTTAAATTTCCAGATTCTACAAAACTATAAAGACAGCTCGAGGATACACAAGCTCCTTAGGAACCTGGACTTCTATGTCCTTCCAGTTCTTAACATAGATGGTTATATCTACACTTGGACAATTGTGAGTACACCATGTTTGGTCTTGGGATGAGCTCATGAACTAAAGCTCAATTCAGGTTAATTTTTCCAATGTTAGCCATTCCAGCTCTAAAAATATTTTATACCTATGTAAAGAAAGGAACCACATTTGGGATAAAAATCAGCTTAACATTTTTAATCAAACCATCTACATTAAGTTTAGGCCTGAGGAAGCCTAAGGCCTTAGAGTTGAAGTCCATTACAGGTTTTTTCTTTGTTTTTTACTCTCCTCTTCCATCTTCTTAATGTTTGTGGATTGCCTGCCACCCAATTGGGATTGTATTGATAAAAATTCATGTACCAACATGCATCCATGTCAAATCAGTTCTAGAAGCATGAAGGCAATGAATAATGTATAAACACAAAACCAGCCTACATTTTTCAATGCAATCATTCACACAGGGCAAACATCACATAAAGTCTTTTTATGCAGCAGACAACTGTCTCTTTAAAATGTTCCTAAAGTCTATCACTCCTCAAATAAGAGCCCCTATTTCCAGAGAGTATGCATTGCCTCACCTTTTCCATTGCTCCACTAAGGACTTCAGGGGCCCCTTTCTCTGGAACAGCCTTTCTGGCCTGGTGTGTGAATCGAGTCCTCCCTCTGAGCTTGTCTGATGACACTTGTCTTTATTCCCATCTCCACTCATCTGTCTTCAGCTTCCAGAAATGTGCAGAGACCATCTCTGACACACCTGGAACAGCCTTTTTCCATCTGTCAAACTATTTCCCTTTCATCCTGTATCACTTGGATGTAAAAAATGACTCCAAAGCAAACGTTCCCTGAGTAAGCAGATCAGGTCCACAGGCACTGCTAATCTGCTCATGAGGAAAAGGCCAAACTACTTCCTCCAATTTAATTGTTTACATGTATGTATACTTTTGGTTGTACAGATGTTCCTAGTACTGGGGGCTGCTAGCCCATCTGTAAGACTAAAAATTATACATACAAGCTGCCTAATGTTAAAGGGAAGTTCTTCCAGATAATCCTAGGAAACATTTTTCATGTTCAAGGACCACCTATCTTCACTAACACTGTGATTTATGAAACCTTAGAACAGCAACATCCCTATGTTCCACTGCTACAGGATCGTCTTTGGAGGAAATCCCGTTCACCCCATAATAATGGCACATGTTTTGGGACGGATCTCAATCGAAATTTCAATGCATCTTGGTGTAGTAAGTACATGCTTAGTAGATGAATTATGAACAAATAAAGCTGAGAAGAAAAGAGGTGAATTACTAAATGTATAATTTTTGAAAATAAACATCTAATATGGTACAGCTTTCTGGGCTTCCTAATGAGTTTTATTCCCTCTAACAGGATAATATTATCTACATAGTAAGAGCTATCAGCATTCAAGTACAGGACTCCAAGTGAAGCTGGCTAAACAAGAACAAAGTAGGCCTAGACCAGTGTGAATATATTTCAAATCCATCCCTTTGTTTTTAAATATATGAATTATCATAAAGAAAAGAAAAATCAGAGACTTATCCTTGCAGATTATTTCATAGCAGGGGGCAGGCAGTAAACAAAGCAAACATTTTTCTCTCCTTATGGCATTTTCATGTTTCCAAATCTCAATATGCCCAGTGAATTGGAAGCAAATAAAGAAGGAGGAATGGCTGAGAACGTTGCCATTAACCAGATGGGAAGGGTTAAAATTGAGACTTGGCAGCTGTGTGGTCTTGAAAAAATTGCTTCATCTCTCTGCTTTAATTTTCTTTTACGTAAAATGTGGGTCACAGTAGCCCTACCTTATCAGTAGGTTGTTGTGGGGATTAAATGGGATGCTACATAGGAAGTGTTGGGCACAGTACCTAGCAGATAGGAGGTGCTCAGCTAATCATTCTTATTATTATTAATGAGGATTACAGACTACTTATGTCCTTGCTAAATAGCTCTAATGAGACTCAAGCTAGTAAGACATGAAGGAGAAACTTAAATCAAAAAGACAATGTCAGAACCTTACCCAAGAACCCAAGAACTGCTTTCCAGGCATTTGTTTCAGGGCCCACCACAGGTTTAAGTAAAAGTACACTGGCTGGGCACGGTGGCTCTCGTCTGTAATTCCAGCATTTTGGGGAGGCCGAGGCGGGCAGATCACAAGGTCAAGAGATCGAGACCATCCTGGCTAACACGGTGAAACCCCATCTCTACCAAAAATACAAAAAAAAAAAAAAAAAAAAAAATTAGCCAGACGTGGTGGCAGGTGCCTGTAGTCCCAGCTACTCGGGAGGCTGAAGCAGGAGAATGGCATGAACCCAGGAGGTGGAGCTTGCAGTGAGCAGAGATTGTGCCACTGCACTCCAGCCTGGGCGACAGAGTGAGACTCTGTCCCCCGCCCAAAAAAAAAGTATACTAAAATGCCATTTCATTTTGTATTGCCTTTCCCGGGCTATGGAATCATGGAGTTTGTTTCTAAATCCTAATGTTATCCCTTTCTGCTATCTGAGTTCCTTCTAGAATGGTTACTCTTCAGTGACTATCCAAGTTGACTAATTTAGCCAGGACTAACTCAGACAACCAAGGGCAAGTGCTGATTCTACTCACAGAGGCCCTGAGTATAGATGACTCCTTGCCATTGGTCATTTCCAAACTGAGATCATGCAGCCTTCTTTGTGGTTTCTTCCATATTCTAGGTATTGGTGCATCTAGAAACTGCCAAGATCAAACATTCTGTGGGACAGGGCCAGTGTCTGAACCAGAGACTAAAGCTGTTGCCAGCTTTGTAGAGAGCAAGAAGGATGATATTTTGTGCTTCCTGACCATGCACTCTTATGGGCAGTTAATTCTCACACCTTACGGCTACACCAAAAATAAATCAAGTAACCACCCAGAAATGGTGAGTCCATAGCGCCAAGGCCTCAAGTAAAACCTCAGCAAGACCTCTGCCTTCCTTTTTCTGATTTCCATTTCCACGATTATGGCTCCAGCCACCCTTTTGTTCTCTCTGCTTATCCCTATATTCTTTCTCCTGCTTTTGCACCTTGCCAGATGCCTGCTGGGAAGGCTTCGGGTTAAATGCTGCTTTACCTACATTAATTAACTACCTGTTTCATAAAGTGTCAAGTTGGGAGACATCTTAGGTATTCATCTATAATATAAATGAGATGATTATGTTAATAATCTGCAGGAATGCACTTTCATTTCTGTAAATTCTCTTGAAGCTCCGTTCAGCAATTACAGCTTTTGAACCGTGCTTTCAAGAACTTGCCAGCTGTTAGTGAAATATGGCATATCTAAAATAACATGGCTAAATAATATCTGCTCTCTTCTCTGTTAAACACAATGCTCTATTTTCTTCTAAACTCTTCCTTCAGTATTTGCCTAGGATTATTTGTAAGGGGAAGTGCCAGCGAAATGCAAGCTGGAGCAGGGAAACTGTGTTTGGTCTTATCCAGGTCCTTCTCTGAAGCTGTGTTTACCCAAGCACTGTTGGGCAGAATTACTGAGAAGGACTGGGCTCTTTGCCCTTTTGTGAACCAGAGGACAACAGACACAAGTCAAAGAGAGGGTAAATTTAGAATTGCAAATTGTAATATTTGTTTTCCTTTTATTTTTAATTTTTTTCCATTTTAATTGTGGTAAAATAAACATAAAATTTACTATCTTAACCATTGTTAAAGTATACAGTTCAGTAGTGTTAAGTATATTCACATTGTTATGCAGCCAATCACCGGAACTTCTTCATCTTGCATAATTGAAACTATGCCCATTAAACAACTTTCCATTTCTTCCTACACGAGTCCCTCACAACCATCACTCTACTGTCTGTTTCTATGAATCTCATCACTCTAGATACCTCATATAAGGGAATCAGGCACTATTTGTCTTTTTATGACTGGCTTTCACTAAGCATATTATCCCAAGTTTCCCCATGTTGTAGGGTGTATCCGAATTTTCTTCCTTTGTCAAGCCAAATAATATTCCATTGTGTGTATATACTACATTTTGTTCATCCCATCCACTTATCTGTCAATGGACACACTTGGGTTGCTTCCACCTTTTGGCTATTATGAACAATGCTGCTATGAATATGGGTGTGCATTTCTCTCTTAAGACTCTGCTTTCAATTTTTTTGATTCATATCCAAAATGTAATTGCTGGATCATATGGCAATTCTATTTTTAATTTTTTGGGGAACCACCATACTGTTTATAATAGAGGCTGCTCCATTTGATATTCCCACCAACAGTACGTAAAGGTTTCTCCACATTCTTGCCAACACTTGTTATTTTCTGTTTATCTTTTTTTTTTTAAACATGCTCCTCTTTATATGCAAATGCTGAGAAGAAGTGTGGCTAAGCTTGCTCTGTTCTTAATATCACAGAGGCCTGATGACCTATTGGTTAGGTTACACCTTTTGCACATCTCCCTCTGGAGCACGACCCAGAAGACACAAGGCCTGAACACTAAAAGAAAAACCACTATAGACCTTTGCTGGAAGGAGCCCTTCTCCCAACAGTCAAAAATATCCAACAATACTCAAGTACCTTTCTTGCAATTATTCTTTCTTTTCTTGGTCCAGGAACACTTGTACTACATGATCATTTTGTAACACATGGAAATAACTAACATCTGCCTAGATCGTTACAATTTACAGAGAGATTTATAGCTGTTATCTCCTTTGACCCTCATGATAGTATATTACATTCACTTTGGAGTGTAGAAATTGAAACTCTGAGTTAACTTTATCTTCAGAACTCCATAAATAGAAAGTGGTGGGGCCCAGGCTAGAACTCATGTCTTTAGACTCCAGAGGCCACATTCATCATCCCACTACCTCGCACTGCCTCTCTCTGCCCAGAAAGGATGTGCAACTTCTAGGAGTCATTATCAGCCAGATTCCCAGTCAACTATGCATTATATCCTTCTCATTTGTGAGCCCTGGAAGTTCTATTTCTTCAATAAAGAAATCTACAGAAGCAGATATTTCAGTCAAGAAGCCCAGAATGCTCCTTTTTCCCAGTTTCAGGAATATTTGTTGTAGATTCCTACTTCTGCTTAAAGGGATCTGTGACAAACACAAATGAATCTCCAAAGACAGGTAATTAGAGATCTTTGATGGAAAGGGGTCTTCCACCAACAGAAAAAGGAGACTAGTATATTCCAGTATTTTTCTTGGGTACTTCATTCTCTAATTGGTTCAGGAAAACAGATACTATGTGACCATTTTGCAAAGTTTGTATTCAAAGGTTGGAGGGTCTTGTACTGCTGATTGGCTGTCTGGTTAGAGCCCTGTGCTTTGGCCAGAGGCCAGAAGGAGCAGGACAGCAGGAGGGACCTGAGGCAATGGCACCACCACTGCTGGACAGTAACTCTAAGGAGGGAATAACTGGCAACCCCATAGCACTGTATACAGAAACCAGTAAATCAAATTGAGAAAGATGGCTTCAATTCTGTATCTCTTACAGTCTCAGGTGCTGAAGAGTTCACATAAACAGTTGTCCCCAAGTCTTTTCAATAAAACGACTGTGAATATTTTACTACCACATGTCTACCTTATTGAAGCTACTGAGCAGTGTTTCTAGGTTCTTGGGGGCAAGCTTTGATAGATGAGTGCACAAAGACACAGAATCAAGCCAACTGCTCCAAGGAAATTTCCATTTCTAGTACTATTTACAAGCAGCAGAGACTAGTAATTAATCTCTATTATTTACAAAACCAAAAGTTTATAGAAATCATGGTAAATATTATACTACATGATAGACAGCTTGGCAATCACTATGTAGGAGAAACATAACTATATATAGCCTCTTTCTAAACTGCTCTGGAAATTAGAATAGCTATAAGAATTCTAATGTTTTACATGCTTACATTCTTTCCATTTGAACTCTCTTTGTATCAACCTCTGTACTCCATCCCAAGCTCTGTTGCCCCCACCCCCACTAGGCCAGGGCTTTATTCAACCATTCTGTGGGCCTGCCTGTGAATATATGCTTACAGGAAATTCTCTGGGCCCGGAGAAGGAGTTGTTAAGCAGGCCAGAGGTTTTTAGAAATGTATATTATGTACTCTTGGCAAATGAGTTTTTATTATTTTTATTAGGAAGTACCTATAAGCTGAGAAAAAAGGGCAGCAGAGAAATTGGCTCTATTATAGCCTTGCAACGTAGCGTCAGAAGGAGAGAGAAGTACAATCAGGAGTTCCACCTCCAGAGACAGAAGTTGAATTCTGAAGTCTAGGGGATTTCCATTTTATCTTCTCAGAAACGTCCAAATTGCTAAGCTGAGGATCACAACTGAATGCCTCTCATATCTATCTCTTACTCCTCTCTGCTTCCCCATAGTAATTCCTCATGGAATCATTAAAATAGAACTCAAAAGTTATTTTATCAACAAAGAAGAGTAAACTGGAAAGACGGTTTCCTACCCCACAGCCAGGATTCCAGGAAAGGGAATGATATCGGATAAAATAAATGACAGCTGGCAATGAGAAAAAAAAAATTTGTTGTCTAGGGCGAGCTGCAGGAAAGAAAAAAAAAAGCAAGGAACCATTGGGATGGCAAGTGTAGTCTGGGTCTGATGCATATATCCCAGTGAAAGGTAAGGTCCCACAAGGACCAGTTAACATGGAGTTCCATTAAACACACACACACACACACACACACAAACACACGAGAATTAAAAATAATTAAAGGCAATTCGTATCTCTGCTAGAGACTCTTAAAGAACTTCAGAAGGGAGTGTGGTTGGTAAATCACAACGCTTTTCCCAGGCCCCTTCTCTCAACTTCATCACATACAGCAGCTACCCTAAATCCTGCCCACCCCTCACTCTCATTTCCTTACCAGAATTTCTCTCTCCAGCAGACCATTCTTGTACCTCCTCCCAGTGTAAATGATTAAACCAGCTTTTTTAGCCTCTCCTACCCATTATCTCAATTCTGGATAACACAAACCCAGGAACTGAGACAGACTCAGAATCCCTTTTTAGGAAGTGAGAGAGAAGGTGAATGGCCAAAGATGGCATTCTTAGTAGTGAGTGGAGAGAAAGCAAGTGACTTGCAAGTATGTTTGACAGAGTGTTTTTCCTTTGATCTTAGTCATACACAGAAAGCCCCAAGTGCCTTAAGAACACTGCCCACAACCGTCCAGTATGATCCCCCCAACTTCCTTATTGCCTTTTTGCCAACAGAAATGTTGTTCCTTTTGAATTTCGCTGGGCCAGTTTCCTCTCTAGACAAGCACTACTCTGCAACATCTCAGGGTTCAGCTGGACAATACAGAGCTGGGAGAAGGAGAATCTAAAACGAGACCTGTCCCTAGTCAGGCATCCAGGGAGCTGGTGCATCTGGAGTGCAGTCAGGAAGCCCTGAGAGGTAAAGCTATGGCGGATCACAGTCCAGGCAGGGAGGGAGACTGTCAGGGGAAGCAGTGGGATATTCCATCTGACAGGTAGAACACACATGTTTAGGCTGGGGAATACCTAGAGGGTCTGTCGGCAAACCTAGGCGACATGCATCAGGTCAATAAGCCCAGCCAGTAGACTTGGGCCTCAGTTAGTGACTCTGATCTCTGGAAAGGGGCTGCAGAGGTGACGTGGTGGTAGGTGTGGGGATGGGTATGACTTCCAGCTCTGAAATGCTATATATATATAATAAGATAAACGCTGTAAGGAAAAAGAAGAGGGGGGTCAGAGAGGAATGAAGAAAGGGCTGTGGGGATTCAAAGTGGGGAGAGATAGAATCCAGTTGGAGGGATCAGGTAAGGCCTCTTGGAGAAGTTGGCATTTGAAAAAGTCCTTCGAGGCTGGGCAGAATTCCAGCAGGCAGAGATAAGAGGTAGGGATCCCATGTGGAGGAAATATCCTGAGGAAAGATAGAGGCTGAGGAATGTAGGGTAATGCTGAGGAATGGTAGGAAAATGTTTTTGACTATCATCTAGGAGGGATGACAAAATACGGTGTTGGGAAGGTGGGTTAGAGTCATGTTGGAGAGGAACTCAAAAACTAGGCTGAGAAGTTTTTACTTAATTCAGTGAGCAACCAGGAGCTCTTGAAGACTTTTCCATAGGATCATGATCATAGCTGTATGCTACAAAATTTCATCTGGAAGCCAGGTAGGATCACTTGAAAGAAGGATTGGTGAGAGAAATCTATTAGAAGATGCAACAGACCATTTCAGAGGTAGAGTCTGACATAGAATGATGGCACTGGAAATGCAACTTGGCAACTGTTTTAGACAGGGAATATCAGAGATGCCTGCAGAATTCTACATGTGTGTTTGGAAGAGAATGCAAGCCCAGAAATATGAAAGTCAGAGCAGCCTTATTAGTGGGAGAGATGGTGAAACTGGATTAAGTGTGCTGAATCTGAGGCACCAGCAGGCTATCTAGATGTAGACATCCGACGGGAAGTTGGAAAGGTGGCCTAAAACTCTGGAGATGAATCTGGACAAAACACCAAATGCTTGGATTGTTGGGTTTATTTTAAACACCAGATATCTGTCTCTGCATTTCCCACCTACAGATTCAAGTTGGACAGAAGGCAGCAAATGCATTGAAAGCAAAGTATGGAACCAATTATAGAGTTGGATCAAGTGCAGATATTTTATGTAAGTATCTTTTTTTGCCTCTTCAATAGTATCTAAGGCACAAAAGAAGTCAGTGGACTTTGGATGGCGAGATAGGCGGGAGAGGAACAGAAGAGTTCCTGGGATCAACAGGGAGTTGTACAAATCAAAATGACCAAGGATAAAAGGGAGTCTGTACCAATCCAGAATTATACTCTCTAGGGATAAGGTATGAACTAAAAGAAAAAGAATTAATGTGCTGGCTCAGACCAGAACTTCCCCTGGCTTCAGTTAAAAAGAGCTGGCAAGCTAGAAGGCACAAGAGTTAACAGGAAGGACATTGTCCACTGACCTTTGGTCAGTCAATTCAGTTCCCAGAGGACCCATCAGGCTAAGAAAGCCCTGGAGAAAAAATCTAAAGACAAGAATTTAGTTGAAAGGAGAGCGCACTGTTTCTCCCAACCCCAATCTCCACCTTCTCCACCCTCCATGAGCCCCCCTCTAAATACTTGTATAATATTTTTCTTGTGGGTCATTTTGTTTCTGTTCCTTTCTTTAAATGACTCAGTTCACTCTTGCCAGGCAATATTAGGTTGCCAAGTCAGTGACTCAGCTAAGAAACTTTAGCCAAACCACTCTATGTGCCAGACACGGTGCCAGGTATGATGGGGGACAGAGATACTGAATAAGATGTGGTTCTTGCCCTGCAGGGGCTTACAACCAAGGAGAAAGAGAAGACAGCTATTTCTGAGACCCTGATCTAAAAGAGCTTCTTTATCTTACTAAGTGAACCTTTAGTTCCTGAAATGGCTATAGAAATCCGTTCTTTCAAAGTATGATTTCTACCTCTGCCTTCATGTTTTCACCTGTAGATGCCTCATCAGGGTCTTCAAGAGACTGGGCCCGAGACATTGGGATTCCCTTCTCATATACGTTTGAGCTGAGGGACAGTGGAACATACGGGTTTGTTCTGCCAGAAGCTCAGATCCAGCCCACCTGTGAGGAGACCATGGAGGCTGTGCTGTCGGTCCTGGATGATGTGTATGCGAAACACTGGCACTCGGACAGTGCTGGAAGGGTGACATCTGCCAATATGCTGCTGGGCCTGCTGGTGTCCTGCATGTCTCTTCTCTAAGTGCATTTCACCCAGGCCTGCTCAACCCCAGTGGCATGAGTATGGCTGGAGGAACGGTGTGCTATGGTTGTAAAGAAACCAAATAATTTAACTAAAAATACTTCCTATTTCAATAAGGAAAAATCACGTCTGCGTTTTAATATTTGCTTTTCTGTGAGTTGAGCTTTATTCCTTTATACGAGGAATTAGTTAGGTACTGCTACAATAATGCTACAAACCAAACCTCTCTAAAACCAAGTGGTGCAAATCTACAGGTCATGATGCAGTGATCTTGGTTGAGCTCGCTTAGGCATCCATGGTCAGTTTCAGGGCAGCTGGTAGATCTCGGATGAACTCACTCTGGGGGTTGGCTACTGTAGGCTAGTATAGGATAGCCTCAGCTGCAATGAGGAACGGGGGCTGTGCTCCATGTATCTTCTCGTCCAGCACATTAGTACCATGCACTCATGGCCATGGTGAAGGAGCAAAAGCAGCAGAGCAAGTCTCAATGTGCAGGCGCTTTTCAAACCTCTGCTTGCATCCTATTTGCTAACATCCCATTTGCCAAAGGAAGTCACATGGCTGAACTCTGCATCAAGGGGTGGGGCAGAACAGAAGGTGGTGAGTGAAGAATTGGGGCCATCAGTGAAATGACTCTATCTGGTGTTTATATCACACCCTTGAGCTTCACTGGCTTAGCTTCATAGTCGGTAGCTCAGCTACAATTCGAGGCAACTCAACTAGATGGCTATTATCCTATTCAGCTTTAAACGTGGAGAAGCCTGTGAGTTCCAGTGGAACCCCACTGCTCTTGAAATCTAATTAAAAGTCACACAATGAGATTCTGACAGGGCCTTTTGTGTTCTACTAATTTTTGTGATTTACGATCTCAACATTCACTAAGGAAAATGAAGTAGGAATAGGTCTTCTGCCCCGGGGTCTGGAGATTTTTTCTCATCTGTATTCTTCAAAAATTTTGCTTATGCTTTTGAACCAGGTTCTTGCTTTCTTAATTTTGTGTTAATGAGTTAGTAGCAGCATTCAGAGGATAAGTTATACAATCTCTCTTGATGACTGTTGCTGGTTTTATTTATTCATATAAAAAAATTTAAGGATCTACTAGGTGCATTTTGATAGGTTCTGGGGTTACAGTGGTGAATAAGATAGACATAGTCCCTGTCTATTTGAAATTTATATTCCAGTGGGTGAAATCAGGACTAGCAGCCATAAATAATTGGAATGGACGCGCTGTTTCATACCAGGTGAATCCCAGGTCTGGGGAGTACAATAAGCAAGAACACAAATAAATAAACTAAATTTTGCAGTTTGTGACACATACTATGAAATGAGAAGTCAGTAGAGAGGAGAGGAAGGCCCACATTGTATGTGTATGGATATCTAGGCATTTAATTGTGCTATCTCATCTATTAAATTGTGAGTGCTGTTAAAGTAGCAGCCATGACTGTCATTTCCTATGTATCTCTATGTGACACCTTGAAATGGTGCTAAGCAGTTGTCAGGCTTCAAATAAATGTAGTTGTGACCAGCTGACAGGGCATCCTTGGGTGTTCAGTCACCCATTGCCAAATTTCCTTGTTGGTCACAGTCACAATACACTTCTTGGTTGTAACCCTTTTATTGCCTTTCTTTGTCGTCTTTATTTCTTCATGTTTTGCTAGTGTGTGGCTGATAAGGGTCAGAAAGGAAAATGTCAGAGGCAATAGGGTTTAATGAATCAGGGAACTGCTATTTACATAAAAATGCCAACTCCACAATTGTGGCATTGTCAGGAGGAAATGGTTTGGTTTCATCAACGGTCAGCCTAGAAGGGAAGAAAACTAGTGTGACCACCCAGTGCTATATTCAAGAAGAAAGCAGGGGAGCTGTGCTTAGAGACGCCGGTTATCAGTGTTCATCTAGCTTGGGTTTTATCTCCAAGGCTATTTTAAAAATAATTCGGACCTCTGAGTACTATGGGAGCTCTGATCTACAAAGTTTAATTCATGTCTAGAGATGGAGCTCATGGGCAAATAAAGTCAGAAGAGAATAGAGAGAAACTCAGTTAATCAATCAGCTTGCCTGAAACCTCCCACATGGATTTTTCCAGATTTCAGGATGCGATCATAGCTTCCTTGAGGGGCTTCACCTGTCTCTGGGGGAATAGGATACTGGGAAACATGACACATTTTTTACTGCTTCTGGAAGTTTTTTACTTCCTGTGAAAGAATCCTAAGAACAGGGATAGAAAGATGGTAAATGACCACACTGATCTTTCTAAGAATGTTTTCAACTTCGTGGTGGAAAATGATATTTGGCTGGGAAAACTTCACAGCTGATGCTATTAATGCAATCTTGAGAGTATCCTGTTTGTAGTTTGGTTAGGTCTGGGATTTGATTTCATCCTACTTTAAAGCTGAGAAGTTAGTTTGTTAATGCTTCATGTATGTTAGTAGAAGGCATGAAACTCCCAGTCAGAGTCAAAGGACACTATTTCCCAAAGCACCTGAAGCAGCACAAGCATCAGCATATTTACAGGGATTCCTCCTTCTCCCAAGCGCCAAGAGGATGATGCAAAGAGCCCAGATGCCACGTGCATATGCAGCGAGTTGTGCAACTGAGAGAAACACTAAGCTTTGGAATTCACTGCTTCTACAGCAAGCAATAAGCAAGCCTGATCTTATCCCAGAAGAAGACATGTCCCCGTCCCTCAAGGTTGCTTGCTTACTGCAAATAAAACTGAGAAATGGCCCGGGTAAAAGTGGTCAGGGCCTTGCATCATTGGCCCAGCCAGGAAGATGTGCAGTAGAAAAAATCTCTAAAGGACTGTCTCCCAGTAGGTTTTATGTGTCAGGTTGAATCCTATGAAATTGCTGCTTTTGTGGGTCAACAAAGTTCAAGTATTGGTGATTTTACATGGTTCAATTTAAGATTATCTCAGTGCTAATCAAAGTATTTTTATAATGCCTCCTTTTTTATTTTTAGGAAGTTTGACTATTCTGCCTTTTCTGTTACTAGTTCTGTCTTTCCACCAAACTCTATCAGTGCTTTTTCCATAACTTTTCCTACAAAGGATCTAGATCTTCTTCACTTACAGGTGAATTTAGAGTTTAAAATGATGTAAAATAATAAATGCAGGTGATATACAAGCTTCTAGCTCTCGGGTTTTGTTTTTTTTTTTACAGCACTGTCAAAGTGAGTTATATTTTTGTTTTCATTATGTATGACCAAGCTCCTATTTCTCTTCCTTATGCAGTTTATCAGTCTGATATGTTATTAAAAATGTATTCTTTACACCACCCCAGTATTATTCATATCTTATGTATATCATTTGAATCTGGTATAAATTTATTATGTCACTAAGAGAAGCCCACTGCCTAAGAACATAAAATTGCAGTACTAAATACAGAGTTTTTAAAAAAAAACCTATTAATAATTATTAATTTATTTTATAATGTGCAGCGATTGAAATATTTTATGTGTATTATCTTGTGTGAAGATGTTACCAGAAAGTCCCAATCCAGAACCCAAGAGAGGGTTCCTGGATCTCATGCAAGAAAGAATTTAGGGCAAGTCCATAGAGTAAAGTGAAAGCAAGTTTACTAAGAAAGTGAAGGAACAAAAGAATGGCTACTCCATAGACAGAGCAGCCCCAAAGACCGCTGGTTACCCATTTTTATGGTTATTTCTTGATGATATGCTAAACAAGGGGTGGGTTATTCATGCCTCCCCTTTTTAGACCATATAGGGTAACTTCCTGATGTTGCTATGGCATTTGTAAACTGTCATGGCGCTGGTGGGAATATAGCAGTGAGGATGACCAGCGGTCACTCTCATCGCCATCTTGGTTTTGGTGGGTTTTGGCTGGCTTCTTTACTGCAACCTGTTTTATCAGCAAGGTCTTTCTGACTTGTATCTTGTGCAGACCTCCTATCTCATCCTGTGACTTAGAATGCCTTAACCTTCTGGGAATGCAGCCCAGTAGGTCTCAGCCTTATTTTACTCAGACCCTATTCAAGATGGAGTTGCTCTGGTTTACACATCTCTGACAATACTCATAAGAATCTTGAGTTAGATATTTTATTTATTTGATGAAGAAACTGAGACAGAGAGGTTAAGAATATGCCCATCCATGGGCACACTGTTTGTTTGTTTGTTTGTTTGTTTTTAGAGACAGGATCTCACTCTATTGCCCCAGGCCAGAGTGCAGTAGCACAATCATAGCCCGCTGCAGCCTCAAACTCTTGGGCTCAAGTGATCCTCCATCCTTAGCCTCCTGAGTAGCTGTGACTGTAGGTGCACATCACCACATGTGGCTAATTTTTTATTTTTTTGTAGAGACAGCTATGTTGCCCAGGCTGGTCTTGAACTCCTGGCCTCAAGCAATCCTCCTACCTCAGCCTCCCAAAGTGCTGGGATTACAGGTGTGAGCCACTGCACCCGGCTGATAACACTGTTCTTAATGATTGATTAGTTTTATTGGAATAGAAATTTTCCAGTTTTAGGATGTCAGAAGTACTGTCTAATGGATACTGCCAGTGCTTTGCCAAAACTCCTTCAGGTACCTTCTCCTGCATCCCTCTCCATCTTTGATGTGTTTTTGCCTCCAATGGCTCGTACTCATGTGACTTTTTCCAGTGGCTACCCTTGAGCTACTGCACGTACTTTGCCTGCAGCCACAGAGAGTTAGAAGTGTGTGACAGTGACACCTGTTAAAAGAAAATCTTTAGTCAGATTAAAGTTAACAGATTTTAAGTGAGCAAGGAATGATTCACGAATCAGGCAGACTCCTGAGCTAGAGTAGGCTCAGAGAGACTCTGGCAAAGTCGCATAGTGGAAAAAGATTTATAGACAGAAAAAGGAAAGTGACATATAGAAAACCCAAAGTGAGGTACAGAAACAGTCAGATTGGTTACAGCGTGTCATTTGCCTTATTTGAACACAGTTTGAACAGTTGGCCCCCTTTGATTGGCCAAAACTCTCTGATTGGCACAAGAGTAGGTTACAGTCTGTTTATACCTCCATTTAGGTTATAGCTCACTATGTACAGAGAAACCTTTCAGATGAACTTAAAATATGTTAAGAAAGCAGCTTTAGGCTAAACTTGATTTAATACATCCACCACCAGAAACCCCCAGTCTCTGCTTAGAGGGTAACGGATGAGTCCAGGGGTGTGAAAGCCCAGTTCTCTTGCAGTGGGAAGTGTAATTAGTTCCAGAGATAGTGTGGGACAAGGTTAAAGTTACCCTCCAAAGAACTTGCCTTGAGGTTGCACCCTTGCTTGGCTTCCTCCCTTTCTTTGTCTGGCTTCCTCACTCCCTTACTAGTTTATTTTGGGAGTACCTCCTTAATAAATCACTTATGCATGACTACTCACATCTGGACCTGCCTCTAGGGAACCCAATGTAATTGTCAGTGTTTTGGAATTATTACCAAAACATCATAAGTTTTTAATTTCCTAAAATAACCTTTAATACAAGTATTACTATTATTCAATATTCAGAATATGCCCGGAGATTACAAATGTTGTATGAACAGAAATATTTCTATTTTGAATATTTTCTCATTCTAGAACATGAAAAGTCTTATTCCAGATAAGACTTTTATTTCAGGATAACATATATTTTTAGTTGAACCTCTTGTTGAAGGCACAGTAAAAATAAGATTAGTCTTTATGGGCTTGTAAATTTTAAAGTATTTGGTGTTATGATAAGACTTTATGAGAAAATAATAGCTACTTATTATAGTTTCCCACTCGACTGTAATCAAGACTGCATAGTCTTTTCTCAGCTACTCTGAAAAAGGACTTTTATTTCTGTCTCAGGATTTATTCATTTAAAATAATTAAAAAATAAAGCTCCAAAGAGCTTTAATGGTGAGTGTATTAAGTCTTATCCTGCCAACATGTTCCTTTCCTACACAGCTCTTATTATGTTTTTGCTGAGGATTTAAAAAAAAGAAAAACATTTTTGAAAGTCAGCTCCAAAATGATACTTCCAAGAAAAGATGAACGGTGTCCTTTTTATTTACATAGATGGTGCAAAAGCAACCACAGAGACACAAAGGAGGCAAAGAGTAATGTGTCTTCCTACTATGAGTTTGAACAACAAAAACCCAGTTGACTAGACAGAGGATCTTGAGAAGGTGAAGTGTAAAGTCAGGTTAGGATCAGGTGGTTGAAGAGCCTGAATGCCAGACCAGAGTCTAAACATTCTCCCTATAGGCTGTGGGGAGCACTAGCAGAAGTAGTAAAGGAGTAAAGAGGCAGAGGGAGTAAAAAGTAAAGATTACTCTGGAAGGATGATCTAAGGTGAAATAATTAGAGGGAAGAAGTCACGAAAAACAGTTCAGAAAATATTATACTGGGCACGTAACCACCCAATGGGTTCATTTTGCCCCCTGCCTAGATAAAGCTCATTTACCAAGACGGGAATTACAATAGAGAAAGAGCTTAATATACGTAGAGCTGGCTAAATGGGAAATGGGAGTTTTATTATTACTCAAAGCAGCCACCCTGAAAATTGGGAGGCTGGAGTTTTTCAAGGATAGTTTGGGAGGCAGGAGGCTAGGACAGGGGGAATGCTGATCGGTTGGGCATGCAGTCATAGGGGTATGGAAAATGGCCCCCACGTGCGGAGTCTGCTTCTGGGTGGGAGCCACAGAGGAGTCACTAGTCCAGGTGAGGCATCATCAGAAATGCAAAAGCCTGAAAAGACATCTCAAAGGGCCAATCTTAAGTTTTACAATAGAGGTGTTATTTACAGAAGTAATTGGGGAAGTTGAAAATCTTACGACCTTCAAAATAATGACTGGTAATCTAACCAGGCCTACGTCTTAGCATAAATCAGGCCCCTCATCCTCCTAATATGGTGGCCTTCCATTAGTTTTACAAAGGTGGTTTAGTGTGGGGAAGGGCTATTATCATTTAAACTATAAACTAAATTTTTCCCGAAGTTAGCTTGGCCTATGCCCAGGAATGACCAAGGGCATTTTGGAAGTTAAAGGCAAGATGGAGCTGGTTAGATGAAATCCCTTTCACTGTCGTAATTTTCTCACTATTATGATTTTTGCAAAGGTGGTTTCATACACACATGAATTGAATAACAACAAAGTTGAGTTGGTGGCCAGAGAAATTTCCATTCTTTCCCCACAAAGGGACGGAAATCAGAGAGGTTATTCAGAAGGATTCAAGTATTATAAGATCATGAGAACTTGTCTTCAATCATCTTTGTTTCATCCCTGCCTGAGAAAGTATAATAATGCTGAAAATTGACTTACAGACCTACGGAAGCCAGAAGGGAAGCAGAATGGAAAAACGAGGAGCCATGTGTTTTCAGATAAGAAATAGGAAATGCAGAATTGTCACATTGAGGTGTCAGTTGAAATTCAGGGTTAGTTTTCAATCTTATAGTCAGGTGTTGAGTCACATGCAACCTTCATTTCAATCTCATATTTCAAACCTCATTCAATATGGAAACTTGAAAAAGCTTTTAAAAAATTAAAAACTATCATCTCCATCAGTTTCCTCTTACACATACGCTAATTCACCCTATGACATTTACTTTATAATTAGGTTTGCAAGTCTATCACTTTAAAGGTTGACTACTTTCTCAAAGGCTGTTGCTTCAAAGATTTGTTGTGCAGGAGAATTCTTATTTCAAATAAAAATTTACCTTGAAGCATAAAATATAAGTCAGATAAAAACAGAACTGCTCTGTCTGATTTGGGAAGGCTAGGTAATGGGTCTAAAGATACTCCCTGTTCCCCAATTTCCCTCCAGACCTGAAGCACTTACTACTCAAATTGTGGTCCATGGGCCAATAGCATTAGTTTTAGATGAAAGCTTGCTCAAAATTCAAATTTTTCAACATCAGAACTTGCGTTTAACAAAATCCCTAGGTAATTTGATGCTCTTGAAAATTTAGGTAGCACAGCTTTAGAGTACAGACATCACCTGGAAAGCTTGTTAAAACCCAGATTCTTGTCCACATCAATAGATCAGTGGTAGAGCATGAGAGTCTGCATGTTTAACAAGCTCCCAGGTGATGCTAATATTGCTGGTCCTCAGACTACTGCACATCAAGTGGCAAGAAGCTAGAGTAGTGATTCTCCAATGTTAGTGGGCATCGAAATCATCTGGAAGGCTTGTTAAAACCTGAGCTGGTGGGTTCCATCTCCCCATCAGTGTTTCTGATTCAGTAGTGGGACAGAAGGCGGGAATGTGGAGAATCTTCATATCTAACAAGTTCCCAGGCAATGCTGATGCTGTTTCTGTGGGGAACGCACTAGAGCATTTGGCTCATAATTAGGAAAAGTTGCCACTAGGTAAGCAGAGGTATCTTGATTTAGTTTTTGAGTAAAAAGAAGTAAAATACAAAAGAAAGACAAAAGTTTCTGCCCTTAAGGATCTTAGGGTCTAGTTCAAAATACAGAAAAGTAAACAAACACCTCACAAAATGATAAGTACTAAAATGAAGACCATGTGCAAGCATCTAACGGAGAAGAGCCATTAACTCAGCCTCTGTGGGGTGGGCATGGGAGCGGGCTAGGGAAGGGTTCATTAGTTTTCTTAGAATGTGAGAAAAACGTGGAAGTAGTCTGACTGCTTAAATGATCTGCACTCTGTGCAAGACACAATCTTTAATTTGAGATCCTGATAATAGCCATGGATATACCAGTTAATTATGCATTTGTAATTAAAAATAATCTCAACATCTTTTATGAGGCAGGATGGGGTAGTTGGGGAGGAGTGTTGAGAATCAGGGGTTTGCAGCAGAAGCAGTGGAGAAAGGGCTAAACCTGAACATGCCCTCCTCAGAGTGGGGAAGAAGAGGTTGGAATTAAATCATAGTCAAGAAATAACCGGCCGGGCGCAGTGGCTCACACCTGTAATCCCAGCACTTTGGGAGGCCAAGGCAGGCGGATCACGAGGTCCGGAGATCGAGACCATCCTGGCTAACACGGTGAAACCTCGTCACTACTAAAAACACAAAAAATTAGCCAGCTATGGTGGTGGGCACCTGTAGTCCCAGCTACACAGGAGGCTGAGGAAGGAGAATGGCTCGAACCTGGGAGGCAGAGCTTGCAGTGAGCCAAGTTTGTGCCACTGCATTCCAGCCTGGGCGACAGAGCCAGACTCTGTCTCAAAAAAAAAGAAAAAGACAAGAAATAACCTGGTTGTCTCTGGCTCTTTACTTCTCAGGAAGTCAAGCATCTGATGTTAGCTCCTGTTCCCAAATTTATTGGTTCATATAACTAAAAGATCTGAAGGGAGTTCAAGAATAAAAGAATCCAGGGATTCCAGAGATATTATCAGAGTTTAATGAGTTTCCATATTTTAATTTTGCATCAGATCTTTTTCTTTTGGTTTTATTGAAGCAGACTCTTTCCACGTGGGAGCAAAATGCAACCCCTGTACTTATTGTCCTTCCACCCATCCCCTGCAGCTCTAGTCCTGGATCCTATCCTCTCCACAACCCTGGAAAAAAAGTGTTTACCTTTTGTAGTGGTTCCAATACAATTCCCAAAGAGGGACTGAATGGGCCTCCATGAGTCAAGAAGTTGGAATATGCTGTTGTCCCAGCCCAGGTCACATGTTCACTCATAGACCAGCTTCCCAAACCACATAGATTGAGATAGGAAATAAAATCAGGCCACTTATGTTGGAAGAAGAGTGAGTAGACACTGGTCAGTTAAAAAGCAACAACTGGCTGGGTGTGGTGGCTCACGCCTGTAATCCCAACACTTTGGGAGGATGAGGTGGGTGGATCACCTGAGGTCAGGAGTTCAAGACCAGACTGGCTAACATGGTAAAATCCCGTTTCTACTAAAAATACAAAACTAGCTGGGCTTGGTGGCAAGTGCCTGTAATCCCAGCTACTTGGGAGGCTGAGGCAGGAGAATCGCTTGAACCTGGGAGGCAGAGGTTGCAATGAGCCGAGATTGCACCATTGCACTCCAGCCTGGGCAACAAGAGCGAACCTCCATCTCAAGAAAAAAAAAAAAAAGCAACAGCTTCCCCCATCCCAGAAAAACCACAGGGCCTTTCTACAAGTCTCAGAGTTCACCCTAGAAGATTCTAAGTGTCATATTCTCAAAAAGAAGGTAAAATCATTTATTTCTCAACTATGTGCTGGGCATACATTCAAAATTAGGTTCAGGATTCCCCAGAGCAAAACCAAGGTCTATTCTACCCCACAGTGTCTACTTAATTGTAGCAACCATGTCTCTGTGCCCTTACACAAAATCTTCAGGAATCCATTTTCGTGAACCATTCCCAGGATTCAGGTAAGTGAGAGACACTGTAGGGAAGTGTTAACAGCAAAAACTCTGAAACCGTATTGCCCAGGTAAAGCTCCGCCCACTCACTTCATGGCTGTGTACCTGGGGCAAGTCGCAGAACGTGTTTGTGTCTCAACTGCCTCATTGATAAAATGCGGATAAGAGGACCTACCTTACACTGCTGTTGGGGAGATTAAGTAGGTTAATGTTTGTAAAGTGCTTCGAATGATGATTTTCCACGACAGAGTGACTTGTCCACCCTAGACCACCTACTCTAATCACAATGTAAGTGCTTAGTAAATATTAGGAGTTAAGACTATTAATACTAATGATACTGTCAGAAAATGTGGTGTCTGATGCTCCTGCCACAAGGAAGGCTATGTTCCCACATCACTTTCATTAGGGTTTTTCTCTAGGGGTAAATACAGAGAGGGTGTCCAAACAGGTGCTGTGGCAGAACCCTGATTCAGCTTTGTTTTCCTGGAGCCTGGGCTGAAGCAAGGTATTATCTGAGCTTTTCAGATGTGTGTCTCTGAAGGTCCAGGATTTTCAAACGATGAACATTTAAATCTACTTTCAGTGTGAGGCCAGGGAACAGAAGAGAAGTGGAAATATCCTTGGCCATTTCTTGTAGGTGCCCAACCCAGGGATCTGCTTATTGCAATTATTCCTGTGGCCCCTCCTTTCTCCCCAAATTGACCAGGATGCCCAAAACTTGAACCCAGGCTTGCAAAGAAAGCTAGCTACAAGAGGCATTTTTAATTAAGTGCTGTTAAGATCACTTTGGCAGTGGTGATGGGGTTTCACAGACATTATTAAATAATAGAAAAAATGTGTATACATTTTTCTGGAAGAAGCATACAGACATTTTCACATTTTAAAAATATTTTTCAAAGAGTCTGTAACCCTCCCTTTCAAAAGATAAGAACTGCTGACTCAGAGGGATACTAGTTGAATTTAAGCAATTCAGGTAATTAATTGAAATCAATCAATTCAGTTAATATGTTCTTATTTGCCTGATAATCATATTTTTGTTACTTTAAAGGAAAGCTTTTGATAGAGAAATCTGTTATCCCATTCTTTTTCATGATGATGAGGCTGATATCTCCCCAAATGTATTTTTGCTTTTCTAGCCAAAACCTGACAGCTAGCCTCCTCTAGTCAGCAGGGTGTGCTTCGAAGACACAGTTGTGTGTGCTGGTCTTCATTTGCTGTGAGTCTAAATGGAAACCTATAGGTGCTTTTCTGTGTCTTTGGTGTTTTCTGAAAATATCTCATTAGATGTCTCAATATGCTGGTAAGGTGGAATCTCAAACAATCACCACATAGCAATAGGGCCAAAAAACTCGGGCTTCCTCCACTCCAACACTCTGCCTGTGCATGTGACTTCTGCTCCAAGTCCTTGGTCCAGTCCTTAACCCATTTATGCCTGAGGTTGCAATTTTTTGAATTTTTGCAATCAGATCTTGGCAATGACCTTGAGCAGTGGGATATAAATAACTTCCACATGCTTAGCGTTCCAATAATGGAACGCTAGGCACAATGGTGTAAATAATGTTGGCACTTCTTCCAGAGATCCCGAGGGCAGGGTCCTACTGGTGCCAGGCACTCATTTACAGTAAGCAGCATCTGTTACCAGCCTCAGGAGCAGAAGGTGAGAGTAATGATCACAGATCTCTGCACCAGTGGCTTCCCCAACCTAGTTACTTGTTTGTAATTAAGATGACAATGCAGCCAGGCCTGGTGGCTCATGCCTGTAATCCCAGCTCTTTGGGAGGCTGAGGCAGGCAGATCACTTGAGGTCAGGAATTGGAGACTGGCCTTGCCAACATGGTGAAACCTCGTCTCTACCAAAAATATAAAAAATGAGCCAGGTATGGTGGCGCATGCCTGTAATCTCAGCTACTCGGGAGGCTGAAGCAGTAGAATCGCTTGAACCCAGGAGGTGGAGGTTGTAATGAGCTGAGATCATGCCACTGCACTCCATTCTGGGTGACAGAGAGAGGCTCTGTCTCCAAAAAATAGAAAAAAATAAAAAAAAAAAGACAATGCATCACATTTTCACTTCCTTCAGGAATTAGTACATTCCAATTTAAAGAGGCAGGAGAAGATGGCTAGGTGTGCCCAGATTTTGGATCCTAAAGACGGAAGGCCATGAACAAGTGCTTGTTTTCTGGTTGGTGGCACTGGAGGAAGGATGATAGCAGGCGCCGCACACAGAGGGTTTTCCAGGAGGTGGCAGTGCGCCCTAAGGCTGGATCTTGGCTGTGCCTGCCTTGTGTTATCAACCAAAGAATATTGTAATTGAGACATAACATTATAATGCATTCCAGACCACACAGCTACTCGAGTGTCACCTCAAAATGCTTCTTACTAGTTTCAAAGTCACTGTAACCAGGGTAGGGAGCTGGAAGTGAGGTAGAGGGTGGGGAGAAATGGGAGGGAGCTCTTGGAGACAAATCCGGCAGCGACACTTATCATTGCTGTGAGTGGAGTATCAATGCCATTAGACCAGGAGACACCCTGATGCATATTTACAACTGCTCCCAGGTTCACCTCTGAAGACCAATAAAAGAAACTGAAGGACTCATATTGTCTGCATTTTAATTCCCAGGTTTACAAGAAATATTTCATTATTCTAATTCACAGGGAAATAAAGCGTCTTCCCTTTTTAAATGAAAGGTCTCCTTGTTCAGGGTGAAGAGCAAAGCAAATCAGTCTCTCCCCTGAGAGGTAAGGTTGGCCCCAGATACCAGGCAATGAGGGGAACGGCCACGTGTGGATGATGGTGATGGGAGGAGGGAGGAGAAAAAAGAACACTGGCTGTTGACGAGATTGTGCGTATGAAACACACATAAGAGATGTATTCACATGGAGTCCATCACAGGCGGGGCAGATTGACTCTGTAATTCCCAATGCCTGACAATGACATGTCGGGACAGACTAAGTGATGGAGGAATAAGAGGGAGGCTAGGCAGATGTCTTTCCCCTGCAATAGGCTGTTGGCTGGGGTGCTGGTTTACGCAGGCATGTTTACAGAAATGAAAGAGCTGGATAAGATCAGAGCAAGGAGTGCTACAATGACTCCTTAGTATTGTCATATCGTTTACTAGACACGTTTCTCGCTTGGGAGCCTGACTTCCTGTTTACACAGTTCTTATTTGTATTTTTTTTTGTTTGTTTATAGCTCCTTGGACTTAGCCAGAGACCTCCATATGGATGAGAGAAGAGTAAAGTCAGCCAGGTGGATTGCTTGGGCAATCTGTGCAAATGAAAATGATACTTAAAGAAAAAAAGCCCAGCCTTTAAATGCCTTTGAACTCATCCAGAGTCTGTATATGGTTTCCCTTTAATTTAGAAAACTAGTTGCTTTCTGATTTCCTCAACCCTCTTCCACTGGAACTTTGTTCCATATTCTCCACAAATCCTTTCTTCTGCGAAACTCTCTTTATTCAGCTCTCTTACCTAATTCTAAGAGTGGCCCATGTTGAGAACGCACAAAGCAGTGTTTTCATGCCTTGCTGATAGCACTCAAAATATGCCCGCCTTTCCCATGGCCAAGTGATGTTTTTAAAGCTAAAAAACAAAGCAGACAAACAAACAAAACATTCACCTCCAAAAAATTGGTTTTCAGGGTTGGGGTGATGTTCTTCCTATGGCCCTCTGCCAACAGGCCAGGCCTTCCTAGCAGCGACCAGACTGCTTTCTGGACAAGTAGGGAGAAGTGCCTATTTTGCAGAGAGTGGGAAACCATTCACCAAGTGCAGAACTGGGTTATTTAATGGGGTGGTGGCAGCTCAAGAAAGCTCATCAATAATCAAGTGAGGGGGGCAGAAAGGGGAAGGCTGGAGAATTATTGAAGCAGGTGGGCTTTCAGCATGGGGACTCAGCAGAAGGCAGGAGTGGAATGTAGACTCCTCTGGGCAGTGCAAGACACAGAATGTTCAGATTCCCACAGAAGAGTAATGTGCAAGAGGTGAGATGCAGTACATTCCCTAGAGGCAATGAAATCATCAAGAAAACCTATAAACATTATGGTGAGGCAGCAAGGTCCTATAAACAAAATAAGTAGACATTGGATAGATCACAGAGAAAATGCATGTTAACTCTTTGCAACCTGTACAATAACAGGAATCCCAAATAGAACACACAGCTAGAACTCTAAGACATGCAGCAACAGTTCTAATGAGATACCAACTACCCACTCTAGTGAGAGGAATGCATGGTCTACCCTCAGCTCATTATGATGTTTATGATTCCTGCATTCAATTGTTTTCCAAAGATAGCTTTTCATTTGAGTCCCAATCTAAGGAATCAAGCATTTGCCTGATGCCGAAATATCTAAATCCAAGTATTTCCTACAGTCTGGCAGGCATGTTATATCATTAGCCATATTTAAACTCAGAAATATCAGCCATGAAGATAGTAAAGGTGGTACCAGGATGATACAAATTATTCATGGAAAATGGTGTCACTGTTGTGCAGAAAGGGCGTAGCCCTAAAAAGCACCTCATTCAAAGTAAGTGCAGGAGATAATGTTTCTATTCTTCATCACAGAGAGAAGTATACGGTGAGGTTTACAAGGGAAACCCGTATCACACAGCTCCAGAACGTGCAGCAAGCCTGCAGCTTTTAAATGTTTAGAAACATTTCAGAAAAATGTCATTTAAGAAATATTAAGAAAGAGTTAAATTTCACAGGCCAGTGCAGGAAGATTGGTGGGAAAGATATTGAGACATCTTTTACATGATCATATTACTGACCTAGGTTTCTTTGTGGCTCCTGTTGGTGGAAACATTTGCATTGAGTCAGCTGCCAGATCCGCAAAACGCATTTTCTTCTGTTGTTTTTTAAGCTTAAAAGCATAAGACTAGGAGCAATATCTAAAATCATTTGGTCCAAACTTTAATATTTTAGCATGGAACTCTTTGCAAAAAAAACAAGCAAGAAAACAAAAACGTACCTTGATAAATCTTTATACACTTAGGGTTATTTGGCTGTAGGCAAGAGAAATTAATGAGCTAACTTAAGCATAAGGAAATTCACTTGAAAGATACTAATGCTTGCACCTGATAGAAGGGAGGATGTAAGCGTGAGGCTTTGAATATACAGGTAATTCTCTCTGTGATGAAGAGAAAGAACATTGTCTCACACACTTACTGACTTTGAATGAGGTGCTTTTTAGGGTTGCGCCCTTTCTGCACAACAGTGACACCATTTTCCATGAATAATTTGTATCATCCTAGCACCATCTCCTCAATCTTCATGGCTGATATTTATGAGTTTAAATACGGCTAATGCTATAACATTCCTGCCAGATAGTCAATAGCAACTATCTGGATTCAGATATTTGACCATCAGGCAAATGCTTGATTCCTTAGATTGGGGCTCAAACATAAAGCCATATTTTGAAAAATAATTTAATACTGCACAACCAAAGTGGCAATGAATGAACTTTCACCTTTTCTTTTGCCATTGTAGTTGCTGGTGTGAGGGTCAAACTCTAAGGGGAGAGAGTCTGATTAAGCTGGGGTCGCATGTTTTGCTGTACCTAGGTGGTGAGAGCTTCTCATAGAAACCAATAGCCTGTGTGGCTGGTAGTCAGGACATCTTGAGGCTTTATACAATATGAAGGGTGTAATTCTTCACATGGAAATTTGGGAGCTGTTAGAAGAGAGGAATGGGTGCTGAGAAACAAAAAATCATCAAAAAAAACCACACACACACAAACATGCACCCCACACACCAAATAAAAGAGATGAACAAAGCTGAGGACAGAAAAGAAAAGGAGCCTGGAACCCCCCCCCTTACCCATTATAAAAGTGTCTGGGACATTCCATGACACAGAACGGACACCACTAACGTGACTTGTCTTCTGAAGATTTGGTATCATGAGATCTAATTTATTATTCCCCACATTTTCAGGGCATGCATTCCACACTATCTTTCCACCAATATTTCCTTCAAAACTTCTTAATGATCATAGTTATAATTTAAATATCAACTCAATATTGACTGTTATCAAAATGTGATTGTGGAAATCACTAGTGTAGTCTCAAATCCATATGACTTTCTACTTCTGGTCTCATGGTATGATTGTACTTCTTCAACTTCTTTGAAGTTAGGTGTGACCAGGTGTTGTCCAAAGAAATGTGAGTGGAAGGGTTGTGCATCACTTCCAGGCAGAAGTGTTAAGAGCCACTGCATAGTCTGTAATGCTTTCTGTCTGCAGCTGCTGTGATCAGGTAAGCACACGGTGAGATACAGCCTGCGTCAGCCAGGCTCCCTGACTATGGTGGGAAGACTCCCCTGCTGATCCCTGCAGAAGGTACTGTGTTAAGCCACTGAGATTTAGGGATTGTTTATTACTGCAGTTTAGCAGATCCTTCTGATATATCTATTTTCTTTTACTCTGACCTCATAGAAGGAGAATATATTGTTTGTTCTTCCAAAAAAAATACTTAGAATTATGAGTATGCTGTACCCATACAGAGATCATGGACCTTACTGGGCAGAAACTGAGACTCAGTAAACTAGTAAAATTAGTATACTAATCCTTAATATTTGTCTTCTCCAACCTCTTTCTGATATGGTTTGGCTGTGGGTCCCCACCCAAATCTCATCTTGAATTGTAGCTCCCATAATTCCCAAGTGTGGTGGGAGGGACCTAGTGGGAGGTAATTTAATCATGGAGGCGGGTCTTTCCCGTGCTGTTCTGAGGATAGTGAATAAGTCTCACGAGATGTGATGCTTGTATAAAGGGCAGTTCCCCTGCACACACTCTCTTTCCTGCCACCATGTAAGACGTGAGTTTGCCCCTCCTCACCTTCTACCACGATTGTGAGGCCTCCCCAGCCACATAGAACTATGAGTCATTAAGCCTCTTTCCTTTATAAATTACCCAGTCTCAGGTATGTCTTTATTAGCAGCATGAGAACAGACTAATACACCTTCTAAGGCAGGAATTCACTTGGCTATATCCCTACTTTGAAACTACACAGACATGGGTTTGAATTCAGGCTGTGCCACTTACAAGTAATGAGATACTAAGCAAGTGATGTAACCCCTCTAGACCTCAGGTCCCTCATTTGTAAAATAAGAGCAGTATTTTTTTCTGCCTTGCCAGGTTATTGTGAGGATTTGAGATATAAAGCACGTATCATGGAAACTGGCATATAGCAAGCTAGTATGACGGTTGTTAACCTTCTGTCTCTTCTTGGACACTTCCAGAGGCAGCATAGACTCATCACTTGGTAACAAACCAGTTTCACCACACAGAACATCTCTAATTGCTAGCAAACTCTTTCTTATTCAGCATAAATCTGTCTTAGCTTCCATTAGACATTTGGTGTGCTTCTTTTACCTTCTTGAACAGCACAGACCAGTCTTAGTCTTTCCTGCACATGACAACTTATCATATATCTGAACACAGCTATCGTGTTCCTTCTAGAGGTCTTCTCTCCTCTCAGAAAAATATTCTCAGTTTCAGTTTTCATAAAATTGAATTTCTAGACAACTCATCTAACCTGGGGACTGTGTTTTAAAATCTCTCTGTAGTATCTAGTAATTAATAGGTGCTAAATAAATATGCATTCCTCTACTCTTGAGTTCAGATTTCTGAGGCCTTTAATATGAAGCCTAGGGCTGGACACACCTTTGATCTAACAAGCACAGAGCACAGAAGGAGCCACCTTCTCCCACATTGCCTGCTCCCTACTCTGATCTGATCTGGACACTGTACTTGTAAACGCAGCCTGAGATGGCAAATCTTTTATTTAAAGCCAAGTCATGCCACAACCAGCTCATGGTCAACTAAAATTCTTAGATTTTTAAAAACTAATCATTGTCAAGTCAGGGCTCTTCCATGTTGTCATTGCCAAGTCAATTGTTAACCTAATTAAAGAGTCTTTATCCCATTATATATAATATTATTGTTTTGGGCACTAGGAAAGTCTACCAAACTTTCAGTGTCCTTTTTCTGTCATCTAACATATTAGCTATTTCTCCCAGTTTGAAGTGTCCCCTGAATCTAATCAGTATGCTTCCCTCATCATTAATAATTGTTTTGACTAAGGCAAAGATAGAAATCACTTTCAGGGTGGTAGAATTCATAAAGTGACATTCGCTTAAAGGATGTTACTTTCCCTAGTATAGTGGACACCCATAATGTTATCTGCCAATGGCCTTTCTTGGAAAACCATCTCTTCTCTTTCATGTGGCCACAAGAGTAGGGTATGTTTGTACAATGCTACATCCGCCCCAAACCTTTGCTCCTGGCTGCTGTGCCAAACTTCTATTTACCTCAGTGAGGAAGGCACCAGGTTCAAGAGGCCAAAGAAGAGAACTAGAACCAGCAAACAAGACATAGGGTTTTATTAGAGGCTTACATATAGAGGAGAGAGTCCAGTGGCAGTGGCTAAGCTGGACAACATACCTGCCTTACCTATAGCCCAGTGGTTCCGGACAAGATATCCATACGGCCCAGTGGGCAACCACTTGCAAACAACATGCAGTTTATATACCATTTTCACTTAACACCTTCCCCTAAACGACCTCCAACTGGCAACCTTGATTTACCCCACAACTCAGGGCCTCAATCTCCATAAAGCTTGTGTTCCAGGGGATGGGTCTCGGGCTCTGATGTTTCTCAAAGACAAGGAACAATCTCCATGTTGCCCAGTCTCAAGTTCCCTAGCTTGGAGCACACCTTCAGATGCATCTGCTATCCAGGGTCATTCTAAGGGTGTGCTTAAGCCACTGTCCTCAGGTACGTTTACCCTACACTGGCTAAGATTGATTGGTCTAGGGCTAACTTGACACAGGACCAATAAAAATTCCTTCTACTGGAACCAAAAATTGGGACAATGGAGTCCAGTCCAATCTCCTAAGTGGAAGAGAGTGAAATATTCAGAGCTGTATCATGACTGTGCTGTCCTCCACAGGGCCTGGCAGGCAGAGAAGAAAACAGTGAAGCAGGTGCAGAGGTGACAGAAAGGAGGAGAATGTGGGTGGCCTTCTACTGCAGCTGACCTGCAGCCCAAAGGTCCTCTGTGGTAACCTAATTTTTTTTTTTTTTTTTGACAGAGTCTTACTCTGTTGCCCAGGCTAGAGTGCAGTGGCATGATCTTGGCTCACTGTAACCTCCACCTCCTGGGTTCAAGCAATTCTTGTGCCTCAGCCTCCCGAGTCACTGGGATTACAGCGTGCACCACCACACCCAGCTAATTTTTGTATTTTTAGTAGAGATGGGGTTTTATTATGTTGGCCAGGCTGGTCTTGAACTCCCAACCTCAAGTGATCCACCTGCCTCTGCCTCCCAAAGTGCTGGGATTATAGGTATGAGCCATCGTGCCCAGCCTGCACCCTTATTCTTGAAACACATCATCTTCTTGCATTCAGTCACTTCAGAGGGCTGTTACTGGGAAACCACTGAGTCCTAATTAATTGAAGCACCTTCTGATTCTTATAACCCATTACTCATCAAACCCACCTTGAACCAAGGCTCTGACTTCTATTTCATTTATTTGTTAGCTTTTGTTTCGGTTTTTCTTTCTCTATCCCAAGTAGCCTCTGTTTAAAGCCAGGTTCTCTAGAACCAGAGCCTGAAGTAGAGATTCAGGTGATCTGATTCATGGAGGGAGTGCTCTTCAGGAAATGCCTGTATGGGAGTGAGAGGACCAAAAGGAAGGGAAAGGGCTGAGCCAGGAGGTGGTTTCAGGTGAAGTCTAGACTTGGCTTGAGGCCCAGGAAGATCAGAAGACAAATACACCACAGATCGGCCCCAGCTCGAGGAGAGAGGGCTGGATTTTTGTGCCTTATCTGTCAGCAACTGACTGGGAGACAGGGAGGGAAGTGGGCAAGGCAGTGCGGTCAGTTACTAGCAACTCACCAGCAGCCCTCTAGCGGCGGGGGAAGGGCCCTGCAGCCTGATGAAAGGGATGAGGGTGGGGTGCCAGTCCTGCCTACCACAGCTTTCTTCATTCTACCTATTCCATCATCTTCCTTCTTCCAGCAGGCCACTTCAGGGACAGGTCCTCTCAGACTGCTCAGGACAAAAAGCACCTGATGAATCCCAGTGGTCCTTTTATACCCTTTGTTGTTATATATATTTTTTATTATTCTGTAAAATATGTTGAAATTAGCATCAAGAGTAGAAGCCGTTATACGAAGCCCATTAGGGCAGGGGTGGCTGGTGGTGCCCGTCATGATTCTGCATATTGCAGTGAATACCTGGGATTTCATTGCCTATGTCCATTCCCCCTTCTTTCATGATGACAGCACCCCAGATTTCCTTTGGGAAAAAGCCCCACTCCCAGTAGGAGTGATCTGACTTTGCTCCAGGGGTGAGTTCTGATTGACGCAAGCTGATCTGCAAAGTCCATCTACCCCTTCCCAGGCCTCGCAATTACCTTTGAGATGAGAACACAATCTAATTTGAACCAATAAAATGCAGGGAGACTTTGAATTTCCAGGGGGAAAATGCTTCCTAGCTCTTGGTAAAGACTAAGGAAAGATGCTTTCTCATCTTTTGATCGGCGTGGGGAAAGGATGTGATGTTTGGAGACATACAACCACTTCTGGAACCTCGGCCTGGGACCAACCTGAAGAAAAGATCTGACACCCAAAGTGGATGAAAGCCTCTCAAATGCATGGCGCCCCTGAGAATATGGTGAATCTCTGCCTCAAACCATACCTAAAGCCAAATACCTTGAAGCCGTCACTATGTGAACCAACAAATTCCATTATTTGCTTAAGCTAGTTTCAAATGGGTTTTTGTTTTTTGAAACATAAACTATCCTAAGTGATAGACTGCAGCAAGTGGGAGGAGGAATAGATTACAGTCGGGGAATGTCACCACCCACTTGTTTTTGGCAAACTTTCATGTGTAAACTCTCCTCTTAAGTCTCATAATTTGTTCAGATTTAAAAGCCGGAACAGACAATTCAGCATCCCCGATAACCCTTCATAAAGCATCCTGGCCTGAATGCTGAGTGCCTAGCCTTCCACTGCAGGCATCTGATTTTAGGATCTGGTTTCTGGTATACTAAGCCATTGAAATAACATCAGCTTCATTTGGAAGACCTCCAATTGTTAGCAGAGCTTTGCAGAAACATCTCCTGAAATGAGAAGAAAATGACCTCTCCCGTGGGGGTCTCTTTGAAAGTTTATTAATAAAACATTTGATTGAAACTGTGCATTAATGTCCTTCTGCAACCACTTTGGAAATCATAAAAGTGCTCCAGATAGCTTAGGATTTACATGTATCATTTCATACTGTGCCCTATGCTGTCCTAGAACTGATTCCAGGCATGGGCTAGGTACAAGAGTCCACAGAGGGCTGCACAGGGGACACGGCAAGTCATGATCTGGTCCATTTTTCTTCCTCTCCGCAGCCCTTCTAGAGCTCTCTCCTGTGAGGGCTGCGGAATTTGCCTCATGCCTGGAGGTTGTGGTGCCCCTAGATGATTTTTAAATATAATAGTCCCAGTTATTATCATAGTTAGATATCTCTTTGTTTCTTTTCTCCATTTACGGTGCCTAATGCCATCTTTGACCAGATGGAGAATGCAATTAAAATAAATATAATGTAATATAAAAATAAAACAGAACATATTGCTTTTGCAGGGCAATCTGGGCCCAAGATTTTCTGCAGTGGAAATTACTGGCTAAATAAACCTATCTCCTCATTGACACAAAGCTGCGAAGAGAGATTGGTTACAACAACAAGAGAAAGAAATGTGATTATTTCCTAAATTGAAGCAAAAGAAGTTTTGTCCAAATGGAAAATTATTGAAGCAGAAAGTTGAGGTTTTTTTAAAATTTCTTTTTACATAAACACCATCAGCAAATTCAATAACATCACAGTGCAGGTGCTACAGGGGATGACAAGATGAGTAGGGGGAGTCATCTTCCGGAAGAAGATTCTAGTTTAATTGAGGAGAATACATGTACATGGAGGGAAAAGCAGAAATACACCATGGGTGAACTTAAATAAAGAGATTGTTGTAGCTCTGTTCTGGCCGAGGCCCTGCTTCCTTGTATGGCTGCGTAAGGAACTCATCCTTCCCAATAAGACATTTCTAATACAGAGTGACTAAATAATAACCTTGACCACTAAATCAACACAGACCCTGTCTCATTAAAGAGATCTTTGACACAAGTCACAGACTCCAATGCGTGAAAGTGAGAATTTGTTGGAAGGACCCATGTGTATCACACAGAACTCAACAACCCTTCATCTCTAGGAAAGAAGAAATCAGAGCCTGGAAAATCAGTAGGGACCAAGGGAGCTATTGCAAATCTTTCGGTGGCACTAGGGCTCCTTGCCTCTACTTCCCTCCGTGTGCCTACTTTATTTGTCTCTCTTTTCACAACTTTTGCACAAGGTGAGACATCTCTGTCACAGCCCTAGCATCACACTGCTTCCTGGCATCAAAACCCCCAAGGAACTGATGACCATACTGGGTCCAGACTCCTAGCAGAGAATCTAATTGGCCCAGATTGGGGCAGGTGTCCAGCTCTGCTCCAATCAGCTATGACCAGTAAAGTAACTGTTGATCAGTACAGAAATAGCTACAAGAGTCCACCCATTTGGGTAGGTGAACAGTTCCCAGAAAAGGGGCTGGGAAGACATACCAAAAGGTCTTCTACTACAAATTTGGTTCCAATTCATTATATTCATTCTTGGCAATGTATTAAATTCTTTCACTTATGATCATTTCTGTGGTTGCAAGCCATAAGAGATATCCTTATTCTTAAGTAGAATTTATGTTTGATCCCTAAGTCCCATGTCTAAAACTTAAGATCATGGTTGACATAAAGTCTATACCCTTAGAATAAAGGCCTAGCTATAATCTTCATTCTTTTCAACTGTTCCCTTTAGAACCATACACATACTAACTTAGCATATCAAAATTAGTATAGGCAAAGTTTTACCCAAAGGATTTCTAATTCTAGATAAACAGAGAAGTTGGAAAAGATTAAAGAGCTATATTCTATCTATTGTATGCCAATTGGAATATCTGAAAAATTAAAAGAGGAAGCAAACAAATAATTATCCCAGAGAGAAGTCTGATCAGAAGGCATACTATAGTCATGGTTAGGTATTTCTGTTGATATCTTGATTATGCTTAACCAATTACAGATCTTTTATTTTTGTTACTCTTCAATATTTTGATTATCAATGCAGAGAACAAATCGTAACATTTCTTGAACATTTGCTACATGCAAATCATTTTATTTAATGTAAGGATAACCACTTAATTCTTATATTAGTCCCATGAGGCAGATATTTATGTTATCATTTTGCAGATAAGAACATTAAAGCCCAGGAAGTTTGAGTGGCTGCTCATAGTCACACAGCTAGTGAGCCTGTATTTGTCCATGGATACAATAACCCAGTTGTGTCCACCACTCAAAATTTGCCTCCCCACACTGATGTCTCCCTTAAATGTGTATATATATAATATATATGATGTATGATTGCATATCCACAGAAAAAATAACAAAATGCATAGAAGTTCTAGGTCTTACCTCTGAAATCAGTAACTCTACAACCTTAGGAAAATCAGTTCACCTTTGCAAACCCATTTTCTTTACTTCACTATACATAAAAGAGCTTCCAGCAGCAGGTGTCATGTCAAAGTACTGAAACGAAATGTTATACAGACCAGACAGTGGGTCCTCCTCAGGATCTCCACAATGTTAATTTCTCTGCTTCCTATTACTAATCATCGGATTAGTATGAGAGGTAACCAATAAAATAAAATAGCATCCTCTGCTTCCCTTGACTTCTAATTCCTAAAGACAGCTTGGAGATGTCTATGAAAGTTTGGGTGGTAATAGAAGGGAAAAGTTAGCTCTATTTTTAATAACTTGGTATTTTGGCTCGTGATTGAATCATCACTTTTCTCCCACTGCCGGTTCCTCCTTTCTGTATGCATTGCTCTTCCCTTCTTCTGCAGCCAGAAGGTGGAGTGGGGTCATCTTCTGAGCAGACCTTAAGTTCTTCCCAGCCAAATCACCCTAGTGCTATGTATGGAGCACTATATTGGAGAGTTGCAAGACCTGGGCTGGACTGGAAGTCTCGACTCTGCCATCACCAACTTGGGTAGCTGGGGAATCAGATCTTATCTTTGGCCTTCAATCTACCTATCTGTAAAATGAGAGAGCTAGAGAAAAATATCTTCCTAGGCCCCTTCCAGCTTTAATGTTTTGTCACCTTGCTTGAGAAGAGACAACATTCATCGAAGTTTACCTGGTCTCTGCAGCCAATCCTTTCCAGGGCTTTTTGGCCCTGAGAACACTAATGGGGTTTTCTTTCAAGCCCTAGTTCTTCCTGCTTTCTGAGCCTAACAGATGTGAGGTCAATATACAGAGAAGAGCACAGCAGATGATATTCACTTCCCGTGTCATTTGCACATTTCATTGTGACATTTTGTGGTTCATTCTGCATGTTTTGCTGATGCCTACTCTAAAAAGGCATGTACTTTAAGAGGTTCCTTTTCATAAAGAATACTTGAGTGAGCAGGGCCTCCAGGCTGCACAACTCCAGGTATGAAAGATACCTCTGGATTGTGCAACCTGAGGGCCTATTATAGTGGTGGGGGGACTGGGGAAGAGGGAGTGGTGCAGTCTGTAGCAGACTTTGGCACTGCTGCTCAGGACTGTTATACTCAGAGTGTCAGAGGGCACAAACTGGTTAGCACTTGAGTCAGGTATTTTTAATTCAGATATTTGAAATTCCAGCTTCACTATTTATTTGCCATTTGATCTCAGGCAAGATATTTAACCTCTCTGCACTTCCCTTTCTGATCTGTAAAAAGAGAATAACATTCATTCCTACTTCACAGGATTGTTGTTGAAGATAAAAAAAAAAAAAAACTCTTTCATATAAAATGCTTAGCGGAGTGCCTAATAATAAAACATGTTAATTAATATCATTATCCCTTCAAACACACATGCAAACATACAGAATAAATTTTTTAAAAACAAAGCTTTTATTATAAGACACCAAGACCAATTTCCCTATTGCATAAGCAATAAGCAAAACACATATGGTTTTTCATTTCTTTGAGTTTTCAAGTAAAACTATGGGTATACAATTCAGAGCTGAGCCAAACTGAATTTCCAGGAAAGCAATACCCGAGAAAGTTTTAAAGAAGAGCAAGATTTGTTGGCTGAAAAGCATAAACACATCTCAACCTCAGAATCAGAATGGCAGCAGACAGCATGGCTGGCCTCTGACCACTTACTAATGAACTGCCACCTGCATGAAGACCAGGGTACACTGGTCAAATTTAACTCCATTCCATAGCTCTACTCCGTGTTCCTTTATTTCATTTCCTTACTGAGATAGTACATCCCCAGAAAGAGCTTAGGAAAACTGAGGGCTTTCATGCAATAAAGTTATCATGGGAAACATGGCAGTGATGGAATATATCATTTTGGACATTGCAAGCATTCTTCCAGCTATGGTTTGAATGTGTGTCTCCTCTAAGACTCATGTTGAAATTTGATCCCAAGTGTTGGAGGTGGGGCCTAATGGGAGGTGTTTGAATCATGGGGGTGGATTCCTCATGAATATTTGTTCCTTGAGAACTGGTTGTTTAAAAAGAGTCTGATACCTCTCTGTCTCTCTCTCTCTCTCTCTGTCTTGCTTCCTCTCCCACAATGTCATTTCTGCACACATAGGCTCCCCTCACCTTCTGCCATGAGTGGAAGTAGCCTGAAGTCCTCACCAGATACAGCAGATACAGATGCCAGTACTATGCGTCTTCTACAGTCTGCAGAACTGTGAGCCAAATAAACTTCTTTTTTTTTTTTTTTTTTGAGATGGAGTCTCACTCTGTCACCCAGGCTGGAGTGCAGTGACACGATATTGGCTCACTGCAAGCTCTGCCTCCCGGGCTCACGCCATTCTCTTGCCTCAGCCTCCCGAGTAGCTGGGACTACAGGCACCCGCCACCACACCCGGCTAATTTTTTTTTGCATTTTTAGTAGAGACGGGGTTTCACTGTGTTAGCCAGGATGGTCTCGATCTCCCGACCTCGTGATCTACCCGCCTCAGCCTCCCAAAGTGCTGGGATTACAGGCGTGAGCCACTGCACCTGGCCTAAACCTCTTTCTTTATAAATTACCCAGCCTCAAGTTTTCCTTTATGGCAACACAAAATGGACTAAGGCACCATCTATGTGTAAAATTTTCTGCCCATATGCTGAGGTCACACATACAAATAGCTACAGGGTTCAGACAGGCAACATAATTGAGTAAAATGAACTGGCATGGGACTGTGGGCAGACCAGAAAATACACACCCTGTCTAAAGAAGGAAACTGCTATACTGCTTCAGACTACTATTTCCATGCTCATTGAGTGCCATCTTATCTTTTCATTTTACAAAAAAAGTAAAAACTCTGAATTTTTATGTGAAACTTCTCAAATTTTTAATTGATGGCAACTTGTGCAAAAAATTTAAAATACCACTGGGGTCTGTCTTATCCCCACAGTCTTAGCCACATTGGAACACCCAGCAATAATCAGAGCTCAGAATCTTCAGATGATTGGAGGGGATGAGGGTGGTAGTGAGACAGACTTCAGTTCCTAATGCATTGTTTTTATCAAACCTTTTGTGGTTCATCATAACATCTTAAAGGTACAAATGATTTTCATACTTCTGCTTCCAATCATTAAGGAATAACTAGTAATGAATCTTCCTTCCCACCATAAACAAGTATAAATATGGTCAAAATATATGAGGCGTCTGTTTTCAAGCACTGAACAACACGTAGTGAAAGATTATGATTCTTGAGAGAAGGGAAACAAACAAGGTTTCCATAGCTTTCTGCTGGGGAAGCACTTTCCTTCCACAATGTAGAAAACTGGGGCCCAAGTGGAGCGGCAATCTTGCTAAGTTGAAAAAGCAGAAAATAAGATTCCAGGCTACAGAAGTAACTGGAATTTGCAGGGCAGGGTACCAGAAAAGAGAGACCTCCAAAAGCAGATGTCTCAGAAGTCTGTGTGAGGATTCACTATAGGTCTGTGGCTGAAGAATGCACTGAGACTTTTTCAGGGCAAGACCCAACAAGGTCTAGTAGAAAACAGCTGCTGTGGGGCTGAGAGCTGAATGGAGAAATAGGAAGTTGTGCAGTACTGAGAAACACTGGAGTCCTAGCACATCCAGAGTGAAGAGAATGAAGAGAAAGTAATGAAAGTTATGGCAAAAAAAAAAAAAAGAGAGAGAACGTAATGAAAGTAATGCCATTGAAAGTAATGGCAAAAACCACAATTACTTTTGCACCAACCTAATAGAAAAAGAACCACAGCACAAGATTAAGGTCAAAATCACCATAGACTTGCCGTAAAAATAATTAAACCTAAAAACTTATATAGTTATTTAACTGCTTCCCAGAACAAAACTAAACATTCTTTAAAAGAAGATGAAACAATTCAGATTCCTACAACATATCATCCACAAGATCCATTATACAACACAAAATTAATAGATATTGGAAGAGGCAGAAAAGTGTGACCCATAATAAAGAATAAAAGCAATAATATGCCTAGCCAAGACAGAAAAGAACATGAAAAAAAGCTATTGTAAATTAGTTCAAAGGCTTAAAGGAAAATATTGTCACTGTAATTGAACAGATAGGAAATCTCAACCCAGGAATGAAAACTATAAAAAAAAGAATACAATTCTGCAACTGAAAAGTGCTATATCTAAAATGAAAAATTCACTGGATAGACTTAACAGCACGTTGGAGACTACAGAAGAAAGAGTGAATGAACACGAAGCCGGATCAAGAGAAATCATTGAATCTGAAAGGCAGAGGAGAAAGATGAACACAGATTTATTAATTTGTAGGGCAATATTACATGGTCTAACATAAAATAACATATGTGTAAGTGGAGATCCAAAAAAGAAGAGAGAGAATTGCGCAGAAAAATAAATGAAGATATACATGAATAATTTTTGGCAAAAGTTTACTCAATTTGGAGAAAAATATCAATATATACATCTAAGAAACTTGACAAACTCAAGAATAACGGTAAATTTTATGTGTAAACTTAACAGGGCTAAGGGATGCCCAGATAGCCGGTAAAACATTATTTCTGGGTGTGTTTGTGAGAATGTTTTGGAAGAGCTTAGCATTTGAATCAATAAACTGAGCAAAGAAGATCATTGTTACCAATGAGGATAGATATCATCCAATTGAGGGCCTTAATGGAACAAAAAAGGTGGAAGAAGGGAGGATTTGTTTTCTTTTTCAGCTGAAATGTTCATTTGCTCCTGCCCTTGGATATCACCACTCCTGGATATCACGTCTCTGGGCTTGGACTGGGAATTACATCATCTGGCCTCTGGTTCTTAGGTCTCAGATTTGGACTGAATTACACCACCAGCCTTCCTGGTTCTCTAGCTTGCAGATGGCAGATCATAAGACTTCTGAGCCTCTATAGTTGTGTGAGCCAATTTTCATAATAAATATATCTATATATCTATGTCTATCTATCTATATCTATCTATTCTCTATCTCTACATCTATATCTGTCTCTTGTTGATTCTGTTTCTCTGTAGAACTCTGACTAATATATCAAGCAAAACTTTTTTTTAAAAATCACATAGATAGATCATAGCAAACTACTGAAACCAAATATATAAAAAAAAATTTAAAGGAACCAGAGGAAAAGAGAAGACATCTTACATCCAAGAGAATAATAAAGTGGAATAAAATGGCTGATTTATCCCTGGAAACAACTGAGGTAAAAAGACAATGTAATGACACCTTTAAAGTGCTAAAAAACAGTAAGAACAACTCTCCACCAGAAGTATATATGCAGTGAAAATGTTCTTTAAAAATTAGGGTGAAATAAAACATTTTCAGGTAGATGAAAGTTGAGAGAACTCCAGCATGTGGGTGCTACAAGAAATGCTAAAGGTAGCTTTTCAGTTTGAATAAAATAATATCAGTCAGAAATTTGGATCTTTAGGAAGAAAGGAAATTTACCATCTAAAATGGTAAATATAGGATTAAATGTAAAATATGTATTTTTTATCTATTTATTTTGCTGAATAACGATTCACTTTTTGAAAGAAAAATAATAAAATTGTATTTTTTGTTACTTAGATACATTATCTATACACACACATATGACAACAATATACGGCAATAAAAGTAATTAAATCAAATTTTATTATTGTAACATTCATACATTCTGTGTGAACTGGTAGAAAATCAACTCTAAGTGCATTATGATGAATTAAAAATGCACGTTTTAATGTCCAGAAAAGTGGTTCTCAAAGTGTGGCTCACAGACCAAGTTTCAGCATCACCTGAGAACTTGTTCAAAATGAAAATTATTGGCCTCTACTTGGACTTACCAAATTAGGAACTCTGGTTAAAGGTCCCATCAATTTTTGTTTTAATAAGCTTCCCAGATGGTTAGGGAAACACTAGACCTTAGAGTCACAAAAAAAGCAACAGAAAAATGTATAAAAGACATCTTTCTAAGGCAATAGAGAGTAATAAAGATGTCTATAGGAGTAAATACTTCTCAGCTCATTTTATGATGCCAACAGATCCCTGACACAAAAACCTGTCACAGAACATTAATTACAAGTACAGAGAATTGTAGACTAATATCTCTAATGAATATAGTTACAAACCTTCTTAATAAAATGTGAGCAAATTAAATTCTGTGGAACCTAAAATGAATAATACATCATGGCCAAGTAAGGTTTAGTGCAGGTATATAAGGCAGGTTTAATATTTTTAAGAATCAATCAACATAATTCACCACATTAACAGGAAAATAGAGAATAACTATATGCTCATCTTAATAGAGGCAGTAAAATATTTGACACAATTTGAACACTCATTCATGATAAAAGCTTTCAGTAAACTAAAAACATAAGTGAAATTTTTTCAACCTGATAAATGGCATCTACAAAAGGGCCAAAGCTACTATCATACTCAGAGACATGAATCGCTGGACCTTTTCTCTAATATTGGAAGCAATGCAAATTCTCACCACTTCTATTCAAATTAAACGAGAAGTCTTAAGGCAAGAAAAAGAAATAAAGGGCATAGTGACTAGAAAGAAAGAAAAGCAAAACTACATATATTCACATATTCACATGATGATGTATAATATTCTAGATATATTTCCATATACTAGCAACAACTAAAAGTAAAAATTTTTAAATAAATATTTTAAATTGCATTTAAAATGTAATAATAAATCTAATTAAAGATCTGCAAGACTTCTACCTATAAGAAAATTAATAAAACCTTTTGAAAATGAAGAAATACACCATGTTCATGGATTGGAAAAATCTCTGTTGTTAAGATGTCAATTCTCCCCAAACAAATTTAAAGATTCTACACAATATCAATTAAAATCTCAACTGATTTTTCTTTTTTTAATTATTTGAAAAATGTTTTAAAACTTAAAATAGCCAAAATAATTTTGGAAAAGTTGGAATAGGTGTATTGTTTTCCAAATTCACTATGAAGGTATAATAATCAACAGTATGGAATTGGTATCAGGATAGACAAATAGGTCACTAGAGCAGAGCAGAATTTAGAAATAGACACATATAAAATCAACTGATTTTCAACAAAGGCACCAAGGCAATTCAATAGGGAAAGAAAATCTTTTCAACAAATGGTGCCGGCTATATATAGGGAAGAAAAATAAACTGTGACCCTTACCTCTCACCCTCTGCAAAATTAAGTTAAAATGGCCTCTAGACCTAAACAAAAGGGCTTAAATTACATGGTTTTCTAGAAGAAAATAGAAGAGAAACACTGAATCCAGGTGTTGGCAAAAATTTAGACAAGACTCAAAAGCACTGATCATAAAAGAAAATAATTGGCAATATGGTAGCCATCAAAATTCAAATTTTTCTCCTCAAAAAACACAATTAAGTAAGTGAAAAGGCAAGTCTGGGAAAATATAATCATATTAATTGTATCTGAAAAATTATCGCCCATAATTTATAAACAACAACAACAAAAACAAAATTTCTATAAATCCACAAGTCAAACATAACCAAATTTAAAAATAGATGAAAAACATGAGCAGATAATTCACAAAAGCAGATATATAAATAGCCAATATACATGTGCAAAAGTGCTCAAAATCATTAGTCATTAGGGAAAGGCATAAGGAAATTTCCAGTATAATGGAAATGTTCTATATCTTGATTGGAGTATTATTTACCTTGGTGTATATTTTCACAAAATTCACTGAAATTTATAGTTAAGATTTACATCTGTGTGTATATTTTACCTTAATTTAAAGGAGCATACACAGCTTGTATTTTTTTCTAGCTGATTTGTTGCTATTATACTATTTGTACTTGAGAGTAGATTTCATTCTAAATTGCTCATTTTTGTTTTGTCATTCATTCATTCATCCCTTTTAAGTTTTAGAGAAAACCAACCTGTCATCAATTTCAATATGAATAGGGAAGCATGGGAGGGTGAAATGCCATGGCCAGTTCAGTTTAGTTTATTATAGCACGAATACAGTGAAGAAATGACCAGGATATCAACCAAGGAGTTGACATTGGTAATGGAGAAGAGGAAAAGTGCGAGAAAGTTTGATGGTATATACAATAGGACTGATTAGCCATGGTGGGCAGAGTAGGGCAGTACAGTAGAGGGAGAAAAGTAGAAGTACTTCTAGGTTCCTGTCTTGAGTGACTAAAAATGAATGTCAGTACCCATTAAATAAGAAAAAAAAAAAATACAACAGGAAATAAGTTAGAACAGGAAAGGCGAACGGGTAATGGGCTGATAAAAGACGATGAGTTCAGTTGTGTACAGATTGAGTTCAAGTGCCTAAGGGAAACCCAAAAGAAGAGGTCAAATAGGCAGCTGGTCATAATATCCAGATCCACTAAATCCTCATTAGGTTGCTACAAAAGCAATTGCAGTTTTCGCCATTAAAAGTAATGCTTTCTGCTTTGCAGTAGAAACTTGGGTTTGTCCCTGCATATCGTTTTTCAGTCTCATGTATAAAAATGAATTTAATCCTTCTGACTCCTTTCACCAAAATATTCCAAGGCCAATGACAAATGTTTGACTTGGTTTGCATTTTGAAAATAATCATCTCCAACGTTTAGATCAGGCTCTATTATGAGCTATCATGGTAGGAGTACAAAGCATCTGAGTTTTGGAATCAGGCTGACCTTTATTCCAATCCTTGTTCTGCCATTTAGAGGCCAGTTGATCTTGGATAAGTTAATTTATGCATCCTGGCCTCAATTTCTTCTTCAGCAAAAGGGGATTAGGAATCCTATCTTGCAGTAGTGTTCTGAGATACTGTGTGGGAAAGAACCTAGCATACAATAAATGCTTAATACATATCCATGTATTTGTAGCCTTCCTTTCAGAGGATGAAGGGTTGATGTTTTACAAGCAAAACAGTATTAGGTGAAATTGTAAAGTATGAAAAAATGCTAGACCATTTTCTTCCCCATGCCTCTTCAAAGTCCAAGACTTTCTTTCCTCTTTTCATCATCAAAAATCAGCTCTCAGGAGAGGATGTGACATCAGTCCTTTGCCTCTCATGGTTAAGTTTACATCATCCCCTCCTTCATGTGCCTGGGGGGACTTCACATTCCAGGCCTTCTATGCAACAATAGAAAGAATGGCTTTGTTTCTGGTTAGGCTCAGTGTACTGGTTAGAAGGAGGCTGTGCCTGGCAGGGTCCCTTCCTGGAACTCCTGAAATCCTCCCTATGAAAGTAGCTAATACCCTCTCTTCTGTGCCTCCAAGCTAGTAGCTTAAAGCAAAAGAAAACACTATTTCACCATATCTAGTATATACTTGTCCCCAGTTAGCCATCTGAAGCTTCTCTCTCTACCCTCCCCATCATCTACCCACCTCCCTGGCTGTGTGGTTTTATTTTGGATTTCAATTATTTTGTTATTAGTAGTAGTAATTCTCCATAAGAGACAAATAGGGGGAAGGGGAGTATTTGTCTATTATTTATTGCTGTTTAGGCTAAATGTCTGCAGGTTAATTAAATAGAGAAGTGTCCCCCCCCCTCTCCCTGGGAATGTAGTAGGTCCCTAGTGGTCCAATAAGGTAATAAAACCATGGTGAAACTGAAAGCATTATTGCATGCTGCTTTATTCTCATCAGCAAAGACTTCCAAATACAAATGTAGTCAATTATTGGGTGATTCAGAACAGGAATTTTTGGAATTTAATTATGAAAGTGGTCTGTGTGGGCACTGCAGTCACTGATGGGCAAATGACTGGGAACTGTCCAAGGGCCTGTGACCTGATGTCTTGACTAAGCACATTCACCCAGAAAGGGATGGTTGAACAAAGAATTCTGCTCTGGCTTTATCAAAGAAAGTGTCTACCACTACTACAACCTCTCTTCTGTATGTGTGTGTGTGTGTGTGTGTGTGTGTGTGTGTGTGTGTACCACCTCATTTTCTTTGTTCCTTCAGCCTCCCTCCATTAATTTGCTAATTCCTCCTAAGGATCTTAAATTCCTCCAAACAATAGGACAGATATCTTCAGCATCTGAGCAACAATGAAATCAATAAAGACTTTGGAGGGGAGCAAGAAGAATGGTGTGTGGTAATGGCAATTATTCACTGAAAGCAATCTAACCCATTTTTAATTTAATTTGGAGTGCCATTATTCCAGGATTCCAAATGCTAAGGTCATTTTAATCATGCAGATCTCATGTCTTATTGAGCTGTGGCAGAGAATTACTCTTTTTTGTGACCCTGACTTAGCAAGGACATGCTGGGCAAACAGCCAAGGTGCAATACGCTCAATAATAATAATAATCTATACCTAAAGTTAGAGTGGTGGTTATTAGCCATTGTCTATTCTGATAGGAGGATTGTCACCTTTTCAGACCCTCCAGCTGTTTGACTTAGCACTTTCTTCAGTGAATGAAAACCATCATCAAATCAACTATCTTTCTTTCATGGGAGGAAAGAAGGCATAACACACATACTATAGAGAAAAGTTATAAAGTAACAAAATTTTTTATATATAAAAGAGAAGTAGGTATAGGGGGAGGGGTTTTGGGAGGAAAAGGAAAATAATCTGACCTTGGAAAGAAGGAGAAAAAAACCTCTTTCCTGGGGGGTTTTCTTAGAGTGTAGGAAGAACCAGAGATTTATTTTGAACCCATTTCCTCTTCACAAAAAGAAAACGAACTTGGGGATCTACTTCCTGTAAAAGAGCAAACAGATACTCAGTCCCAGGTCATTTTAGTCTGTAAGCAAGGTTTGTATTCTCTTTTCTAATAGCTGTTGTTTGTCAAATTCAAATTGTATACAGGAAAGTTCGCCCGTCCTTTGCATACATTAACATTATTTAATTTTCACTGCAAAACCTGCAATATATATTTTCCTCAGTTCATAGATGAGAAAAGTGAAGCTTTAAGAGGAAATATGTAATTTGTCCACAGCTAGCAAGAGACAGAGCTGGAATTTTTCATTTAGAATTCCAAGCCTCCCACTTTTTATTCTGCGTCACCAGGATTTTTTCAACTTGCAGAGGTATTTTGTTGTTGCTGCTGTTTGTTTTAATGAAGAATTCAAATATGGCCTTCCAAAATATTTTTTTCTTGATTTAAATAGGTTTCAAAGCTCTCAAAAAAGCACTGAAATATCTGATCATGTATTATCTCCTTCTCAGAGTTTGATTTTAAAGGAACAATTAGTTAAAATAGGCCTAAAAAGTTGGCGGGCACTGGATTTGGAAGTTAAGATTGGCACCCATGGTCTCAGCAATTAGCTCTCATGAGAAAGTAGATACTGAACCAGAGGACACTTGATGTGTCCTATCCTGGGCCAGCTTGTGCTAGAAGATTCTATGAATGGGTTGAAACCAGTTTGCTCTGTGATGTTGAAAGCCACTTATCTTCCCTGGGCCTCACTAGACAGTGATATTAGTAGAAATTTTGATCACTATCTCATTCTGCAAAAAGCTGCCAGGACTAACAAAATAATACTAGCAAAATACTATTTGGTATAAAGATATAAGTGAATTATTGTGGTTTTTTTTTCTTAAACGCAACTCCAAAACATTAATCCCTCTAATTCACCTTCTAGGGAATAAAGTCACAAGCTAGTCAATAATTCAAATTCCCCAGTAAAATGAGAAAGTATTATTGACCCTGAAGAGCACAAAGGTTAATTTATTTGCAAAAATCACCTCCTGCCACCTGCTGCGGGTGGAACAAAAATATGTCAAGACTCATGAGAAAGCAATCACTTTCTCCCTACACCTCGACGTTTCTGTTTGTTTTGTGTGTGTGTTGGTTGGGGACCTAGGTCTCAGGAAGACATGTTGGAGAGATGTTTGAGTATGCTTGCTACATATCCAAAAATGTGTATGTTCTAACTTTGTCCATGAAGCCATAGGGATCAAGAGGAATATTGCAAATGTGGATGACAGCCAAGCACATTTTGCCGGCCAGGCAGATTTTTCGCAAGCCCCTTTATTTATTTTTTAATGATTTGCAAGCCGGTAAATTGAATTACTCAGCGTTGATTATAAAATAGGTTAGTAGGGAAGCCCAGAAGGTCAACTTGTTCACTATTACAACTACTATCTTTTCTCTCTACCTGATACTGTTCTTCAGAGAAATCACTCCTATTTTTTTTTTTTTTTTTAATTTTTTTTGAGACAGAGTCTCACTCTGTCAGCCAGGCTGGAGTGCAGTGGCACGATCTTGGCTCACTGCAACCTCCGCCTCCTGGGCTGAAGTGATTCTCCTGCCTCAGCCTCCTGAGTAGCTGGGATTATAAGCATGTATCATGCCCGGCTAATTTTTGTATTTTTAGTAGAGACGGAGTTTCACCGTGTTGGCCAGGCTGGTCTCAAACTCTTGACCTCAGGTAATCTGCCCAATTCGGCCTCCCAAAGTGCTGGGATTACAGGCGTGAGCCACCACGCCCGGCCATCACTCCTATTTTTAATCTAATCTACAAAAACTATGCATTTCTTCAAATTAGTCCCAATAATTCGAATAAGAGAACACTAATTTTAAGTAATGACTTGTTGACATTTGACTTTTAAACTTAGTCATGAGCTCATTAAGAGGCTTTTTGATTTAAAATACCCTTGCTTTGGCCAGGTGCAGTAGCTCACGCCTGTAATCCCAGCACTTTGGGAGGCCAAGGCTACTGGATCACTTAAGGTCAGGAATTTGAGACCAGCCTAGCCAATATGATGAAAGCTCGTCTCTACGAAAAATACAAAAATTAGCTGGGTGTCATGGCAGGCACCTGTAATCCCAACTACTCAGGAGGTTGAGGCAAAAGAATTCCTCAAACCTGGGAGGCAGAGGTTGCAGTGAGCTGAGATCGCACCACTGCCCTCCAGCCTAGGCGACAGAATGAGACTCTGTCTCAAAAATAAATAAAAATAAAATAAGTAAAATAAAATACTCATGCTTTAAAATGCATTTGGGAATGATGTATAGTGGATAATTGTTCTTTTACTATTGTTATACAGAATCCATCCTCCCTTCTTTCAGTAACAGAAGCCTAATTCCCTTTAGGGGACATGTATCTTCCACAAGGTGTGTAGTCTGAGTAGGATTATAAATGAAGGCTCCTCCCCAACCCCTTGATAAGTGGTGGAAGTGTAACACCCAACAGGCTCTCCTTGCCCCCTGCCTAGGCAGAGCCAATTTATCAAGACAGGAGAATTTAAGTAGAGAATTGCAACTCATACAGAGCCAGCTGTAGGGGAGACCAGAGTTTTAATATTGCTCAAATTAATCTCCCCCAAAACTCGGGGATCAGGGTTTTAAGGATAATTTGGTGCATAAGGGGTTGGAAAATGGGGAGTACGGATTAATTGGGTCAGAGATGAAATTATAGGGAATGGAAGCTGTCTTTTGCACTGAGTCATTTCCTGGGTAGGGGTCACAAGACCAGATGAGCTAGTTCATTGTTCTGCATGGTACCAGCTGAACCATGGAGTACAGGATCTGCAAAATATCTCAAGCACTGATCTTAGATTTTACTATAGTGATGTTATCCCCAGGAGCAATCTGGGGAGGTTCAGAATTTTGCAGCCTCCAGCTGCATGACTCCTAAACCATATTTTCTAATCTTATAGCTAACTTGTTAGTCCTGTAAAGGCAGTCTAGTCCCCAGGCAGGAAGGGGCTTTGTTTTGGGAAAGGGCTGTTATTGTCTTTGTTTCAAAGTTAAACTATAAGCTAATTTCCTCCCAAAGTTAGTTCAGCCTATGCCCAGGAATGAACAAGGACAACTTGGAGGTTAGAAGCAAGGTGGAGTCAGTTATGTCAGATGTCTTTCACTGTCATAATTTTCTCAGTTATAATTTTTGCAAAGGCAGTTTTATAAACCTCACTATGTCAAAGGAGCCTCCGTCCTATATATGTTGAGAGTGGCACTTGCCCATCTTAGCACCAGAGCCTGGTAAGATAGGTAAATCTTGAAACTGGGAATTCTTTTTTTTTTTTTTGAGACAAAGTTTTGCTCTTGTTGCCCAGGCTGGAGTGCAATGGCGCGATTTCGGCTCACCACAAACTCTGCCTTCCGGGTTCAAGCGATTCTCCCGCCTCAGCCTCCCAGGTAGCTGGGATTACAGGCATGCGCCACCACGCCCAGCTAATTTTTTGTATTTTTAGTAGAGACGGGGTTTCTCCCTGTTGGTCATTCTAGTCTCGAACTCCCCATCTCAAGTGATTCACTAGCCTCGGCTTCCCAAAGTGCTGGGATTATAGGCTTGAGCCACCACACCTGGCCAAAACTGGGAATTCTAAAACAATTTGCTTCCTTTATTTTCCTCAGTCAGTCCTATTCCTCAGTTTTCGCTTTAATTCTGTGAGTCCTCCTAAATCATACTTCTCTCCGTCCTTTATAAATTCTCATTTCATGTAAGTTAACCATAATCCATTCCTTTTGCTTGCAAACAAGTATGCTGCTACACTGTCTTTCTGAAAATACCACAATTAGCTGGAAGGAATGATGTGAAAATCAAAGCCTAACTGGACCAGGGATGTGGATGACTTGTCTTTAACAGCTCAGGCTTTGATCTTATTTCTCCTTTGTATTGTTTTAAAAGTATCTGCAGGAGGAAAAAGAAATATTATAATCAAATCTCCCAACTAACCACCAAGTCTCTTGAAGAAGAAGTCAAAACTTAAGCTTCTCTAGTATTTGCCTTTTTGAATTCTGTACCCTGAATGGAAAGTCTTGGTATCCAAGCCAATTCTGATACAAAAAATAAACAATATAAATCAGTTAACTGAAAAATAAGACTAGGTCAGATTTCCAGCTGACTTTTTTTTTTTTTTTTTGACTGAGTCTCACCTGCTCTGTCGCACCCAGGCAGGAGTGCAGTGGCGCAATCTTGGCTCACTGCAACCTCCGCCTCCTGGGTTCAAGCAGGATTCTCCTGTAGTCCCTGAGTAGCCGGGACTATAGGCGCCCACCACCATGCCCAGCTAATTTTCGTATTTTTAGTACAGATGGGATTTCACCATGTTGGCCAGGCTAGTCTTGAACTCCTGACCTCAGGTGATCCACCCACCTCAGCCTCCCAAAATGCTGGGATCACAGGTGTGAGCCACTGAACCCAGCCTCCATCTGACATTTTTTATCAGCATCCCTTCAAAAGGCAACATTGGGAAATCGTGAATTAAATAAATTTTGAATTCTGTTTCAGATCATGCCAATTCCTTAGCTTTTCAGATTCCAAAATCTGCTTTCAAATTAGGTATTTCATTAGCTTTAATGTATCTTCTAACCTGATGCAGACTCTGAGTTGCATTTTGTAATTTGGGTTCATTCATAATTTACTCTTCAGGAAATTATTATATGAGTATAACAGCTGGAGATGATCATCCTCCCTCTTCTGTTCTGAGCACTGAAGTAATAACAGCAAGTTAGCACAAGTTTCTTTGGCTGCTCACATGAGCTACTTAAGTAACATTATGGTTGAAACCACATGAAGGGAAAGACAAGAAAGAGAACTAATATTTATTGAACACATACTCTTCACCAAGCATTATGTAGGAATTTATTATTACCATTTTTAAGAGAAGAAAACTGAGGTTTGAAGATGCTAAATAATCTTTTTTTGTTTAATATACACTTATTGGAGATTTACCATGTGTCAAAAACTGTGCTAGGCCCTGGAGATACAAAGGTGACTGCTGTAGTAGTAAATGGCAGATCCGTGAATCAAACCTAGGTCCATCTGTCCCTGAAGCCTAGGCCATAACTGATATACCTCCTATGGCACATCTCCTAGGTCAGGATCTCCTCTCCTGATATGAAAGTGAGACGAAGAGCCAGAATAGAGCCTGTTTCTCCAATGTTTTGGCATCAAGACAATAGATTCTTGAAATTTTTATAATTAGAACCACTTCTAAATACAGTGAAGAAATTTCATAATTCTCAATCTTACGATTTTAGTTTTCCCAAGGTTCCTTTAAACTTGAGAACAAGTATTATTACTCTCAATTTATACACGGGGAAGAAAAACACTTAATGAGATTAAATTACTTAATAAGGGTCCTGGAATTAAAGTAAGAAATGGTCATCTGGGCTTGACAGTCTGGGCAAGATAGTGAGTTAACACAGATTATTGGCTACCCCCACTCTACTACAACTTAACCTTGGAGATGCTACAGGAGAGGTCAGAAGGTGGAAGGAATACAGAGCCTTAATAATTTACTGTTAACTGCAAGTAGCCCTTGGGGAGACCAAAAGTAGTAAGAAGAACAGCCTTGGAAGGAAGAAGGTCAGAAACCAAAGAAAAGGGAAGAACTCAAGGATGGCTTTCTTTCTTCCACATTATCTTGGGGGAATATTTCTGTCCATCTACTGCTGCCTCAAGGCAGGCCAGTGCCAGTCTGAGGTGGCCTTACCTAAGGGCAATAATGGAGCTCAGTAGATTCTTGGGACTGGGAAACAAAACATCCAAAGTTAGATACATGTTATAGTTCAAAATATCAGGAACCCAATGGGTAGATTAAATAGCAAGTGAATGAACATAGCTAAAGTAAAAATTAGTAAGCTAGAACATTATATACAAGGGGTCCCCGAACAGGAACTAGAAAGGGTAAGAGTTGGAAGAAAAAAGGTAAAAATTAAGTAATATAGAAGATAGAAATAGAAGTAACAGACTCCATCAATTATGAGTTGAAAAAGGAGAGAAATCAGTTTCCAGATGAAGAGAAGAAAATATTTTTAAATGTAATGGTGATGAATTTCCCATAATTGAATCAAAAATATATATCCTTTGTACCCTTTGTTCTGTGCTACTGCCGTATGTGTTCCACAAAAAACAGTCAACTAAGAAAGAAAAAGATGTGTAATTCAGGAAACAGGGATTCCATCATGGGAGAGAGGCCAAGGAAATTCTTTAGTTAATGGGAGGAAGAGATCCTAGAATGATTGTCATGTGGCAGACCTAGGGAGCAACCAGTCCATGTTAGAGGAAAAGGTCAGAGGCTCTGAGAGAAATGCTTTCAAGACAATAAAGTCTTAGAATATTTGATATTTAAATGTATTGTGAAGAGACATGCTGGTGACAGAAATTTTAGGGATAAATTGGTATTTGGTGTCTACAAAACTAAGCAAGTAGAAAAGCAAAAACAATTATAAATGCCAACAAAAACAAAAAATTATACAAGAAAGAAAATATATGCTGATAATATATTAAATGCTTGCTTTTGAATAATTTCTATTATATATACATTGAGCTCAAAAACAGAAAAATAGAAAGCCGATGGCATGCATTTCTTAGGGCTGCTCTAACAAAGTACCACACATCAGGTGGCTCAAGAAGAGAAATTTATTGTCTCACAGTTCTGGAGGCTAGAAGTCCAAAAACAAGGCGTTGGCAGGATTGGTTCTTTCTGAAGACTGTGAGGAAGGATCTGTTCCAGGTCTGTCTCTCTGCTTGTAGATGACCATCTTTATGTTCACATGGTGTTCTCTCTCTCTTCAAGTCTAAATCTCCCCTTTTTATAAGAATACCAGTCATACTGGATTAGGGTCCTCACTTTATCTCAATTATCTCTGTAAATATCCTACCTCCAAATAAGGTAACATTCTGAGGTACTGAGGGTTAAGAAGGTAACATGAATTTTGGAAAGACATAATTCAACCCATTACACTGCCCAATTCATTTCATGAGGCCAGTATATCGTTAATATCAAAATTGAATAATAATTTAATTGAGAAGAGATGTCATCAAGATGGCTGGCTAGAAGCACTCAGCACTCACCTCCTCCAGGAAGAACAATTAGAACAACAAACAGGCAATCACATGTTCAATAGAGTGTCTGGGGGAGAACACTGGAATTCAGCAAAAAAGTGATGAAGACCCTCTGAGGCACAGAGACTCAGGATGGCAGCATAGAGAGGAAAGCAAAGCACCAGCTCAGATTGACTCAGAGCCAAGAGAGAATCACACTGTGAGGGAAAAGGTAAGTGGAAGATCCCTGCCATCCACATTTCCACCACAGTTACCTGTGTCAGGCCTCTGAGCCCAAGCTAAGCCATCATATGCCCTGTGACCTGCACATACACATCCAGATGGCTGGTTCCTGCCTTCACTGATGACATTCCACCACAAAAGAAGTGAAAATGGCCTGTTCCTGCCTTAACTGATGACATTGTCTTGTGAAATTCCTTCTCCTGGCTCATCCTGGCTCAAAAGCTCCCCTACTGAGCACCCTGTGACACTCACTCTGCCCGCCAGAGAACAACCCCCCTTTGACTGTAATTTTCCTTTATCTACCCAAATCTTATAAAACGGCCCCACCCCTGTCTCCCTTCACTGACTCTCTTTTTGGACTCAGCCCACCTGCACCCGGGTGAAATAAACAGCCATGTTGCTCACACAAAGCCTGTTTGGTGGTCTCTTCACACAGACGCACATGAAATTTGGTGCCGTGACTTGGATGGGGGACCTCCCTTGGGAGATCAATCCCCTGTCCTCCTGCTCTTTGCTCCATGAAAAAGATCCACCTAAGACCTCAGGTCCTCAGACCCACCAGCCCTAGCAACATTTCACCAATTTTAAATCAGGTAAGCAGCCTCTTCCCTCTTCTCCAACTTCTCTCACTATCCCTCAACCACTTTCTCCTTTCTACTGTTCAATCTCTCCCTTCTCTTAATTTCAATTCCTTTCATTTTCTGGTAGAGACAAAGTAGACACATTTTATCCATGGACCCAAAACTCTGGCGCCGGTCACAGACTGGGAAGGCAGCCTTCCCTTGGGTTTAATCATTGCAGGGACGCCTTTCCGATTATTCACCCATGTTTCAGAGGTGTCAGAACACACAGGGACGCCTGCCTTGGTCCTTCACTCTCAGCGGCAAGTCCCACTTTTCTGGGGGAGGGGCAAGTACCCCAACCCCTTCTCTCTGTGTCTCTACTCCTTCTCTGCTTTTCTGGGGGAGAGGCAAGAACCCCTCAACCACTTCTCCTTCATCCTTAGTGGCAAGTCCCGCTTTTCTGGGGGAGGGACAAGTACCCCAACCTCGTATCTCTGCGCCCCATCCCTTATTTCCACACTCTGACCTCTTATATCTCTGTGCCCCAATCCCTTATTTCCACACCCCAACCTCTTATATCTCTGCACCCTGATCCCTTATTTCCACCCCCCCCCGACCTCGTATCTCTGTGCCCCAACCCCTTTCCCACTTTTCTGGAGGGTAAGAACCCCCAAACCGCTTCCCTCTGTGTCTCTACTCTCCCTTTTCTTTAAACTTGCCTCCTTCACTATAGGCAAACTTGCACCCTCCATTCCTCCTTCTTCTCCCTTAGCCTGTGTTCTTAAGAACATAAAACCTCTTCAACTCTCTCCTGACCTAAAACCTAAATGCCTTACTTTCTTCTGCAATGCCGCTTGACCCCAATACAAACTCGACAGTTGTTCTAAATGGCCAGAAAACAGCACTTTCAATTTCTCCATCCTACAAGACCTAAATAATTTTTGTTGAAAAATAGGCAAATGGTCTGAGGTGACTGACATCAGGCACTCTTTTACACATCAGTCTCTCCCCAGTCTCTGTTCCCAATGCAATTAGTCCCAAATCTTCCTCCTTTCCCTCCCACCTGTCCCCTCAGTCCCAACCCCAAGCGTCGCTGAGTCTTTCTAATCTTCCTTTTCTACAGACCCATCTGACCTCTCCCCTCCTCGCCAGGCCAAGCTAGGTCCCAGTTCTTCCTCAGCCTCCACTCCTCCACCCTATAACCTTTTTATCACCTCCCCTCCTCACACCCCATCCGGTTTACAGTTTCATTCCATGAGTAGCCCTCCCCCACCTGCCCAGTAATTTCCTCTTAAAAAGGTGGCTGAAGCTAAAGGTATAGTCAAGGTTAATGCTCCTTCTTCTTTATCAGACCTCTCCCAAATCAGTGAGCATTTAGGCTCTTTCATCAAATATGAAAAACCCAGCCCAGTTCATGACTCGTTCGGCAGCAACCCTGAGATGCTTTACAGCCCTAGACCCTAAAAGGTCAAAAGGCCATTTTATTCTCAATATACATTTTATTACCCAATCTGCTCCCAACATTAAATAAACACCAAAAATTAAATTCCAGCCCTCAAACCCCACAACAGGACTTAATTATCCTCACCTTCAAGGTGTACAATAATAAAGCAGAGGCAGCCGAGTAGCAACACATTTCTGAGTTGCAATTCTTTGCCTCCACTGTGAGACAAACCCCAGCCACATCTCCAGCACACAAGAACTCCAAACGCCTGAACCGCAGCTGCCAGGGGTTCCGCAAGAACCTCCTCCCCCAGTAGCTTGCTACAAGTGCCGGAAATCTGGCCACTGGGCAGAGGAATGCCCGCAGCCCAGGATTCCTCCTAAGCCATGTCCCATCTGTGTGGGACCCCACTGGAAATCAGACTGTTCAACTTACCTGGCAGCCACTCCCAGAACCCCCAGAACTCTGGCCCAAGGCTCTCTGACTGACTCCTTCTCAGATCTTCTCAGCTTAGCAGCTGAAGACCGACACTGCCCGATCACCTCGGAAGCCTACAGGAGCATCACAGACACTCTAACTCTCACAGTGGAGGGTAAGTCCGTCCCCTTCTTAATCAATACGGAGGCTACTCACTCCACATTACCTTATTTTCAAGGGCCTGTTTCCCTTGCTTCCGTAACTGTTGTGCATGTTGACGGCCAGGCTTCTAAACCTCTTAAAACTCCCCAACTCTGGTGTCAACTGAGACAATACTCTTTTAAGTACTCCTTTTTAGTTATCCCCACCTGCCTAGTGTCCCTTGTTAGGCCGAGATACTTTAACTAAATTATCTGCTTGCCTGACTATTCCTGGGCTACAGCTGCACCTCATTGCCACCTTTTCCCCCAGTTCAAAGCCTCCTTCACATCCTCCCCTTGTATCTCCCCACCTTAACCCACAAGTATAAGACACCCCTACTCCCTCCTTAGCGATTGATCATGCACCCCTTACCATCCCATTAAAACCTAATCACTCTTACCCCACTCAATGCCAATATCCCATCCCACAGCATGCTTTGAGAGGATTAAAGCATGTTATCACTAGCCTGTTACAGCATGGCCTTTTAAAGCCTATAAACTCTCCTTACCATTCCTCCATTTTACCTGTCCTGAAACCAGACAAGGCTTACAGGTTAATTCAGGATCTGTGGCTTATCAACCAAATTGTTTTGCCTATCCACCCTGTAGTGCCCAACCCGTACACTCTTTTGTCCTCAATACCTTCCTCCACAACTCACTATTCCACTCTTGATCTTAAAGATGCTTTTTTCACTATTCCCCTGCACCCCTCGTCCCAGCCTCTCTTTGCTTTCACCTGGAATGACCCTAACACCCATCAGTCCCAGCAGCTTACCTGGGCTGTGCTGCCGCAAAGTTTCAGGGACAGCCCTCATTACTTCAGCCAAGCTCTTTCTCATTATTTACTTTCTTTCCACCCCTCTGCTTCTCACCTTATTCAATATACTGATGACCTTCTTCTTTGTAGCCCCTCCTTTGAATCTTCTCAGCAAGACACACTTCTGCTCCTTCAGCATTTATTCTCCAAAGGATATCAGGTATCCCCCTCCAAAGCTCAAATTTCTTCTCCATCCGTTACCTACCTCGGCATAATTCTTCATAAAAACACATGTGCTCTCCCTGCCAATCGTGTCGGACTAATCTCTCAAACCCCAACCCCTTCTACAAAACAACAACTCCTTTCCTTCCTAGGCATGGTTCCTAGCCTTTGGATACCTGGTTTTGCCATCCTAACAAGACCATAATATAAACTCACAAAAGGAAACCTAGCTGACCCCATAGATCCTAAATCCTTTCCCCACTCCTCTTTCTGTTCCTTGAAGACAGCTTTAGAGACTGCCCCCACTCTAGCTCTCCCTGACTCATCCCAACCCTTTTCATTACACACAGCTGAAGTGCAGGGCTGTGCACTCAGAATTCTTACACAAGGGCCAGGATCACATCCTGTAGCCTTTTTGTCCAAATAACTTGACCTTACTGTTTTAAGCTGGCCATTGTGTCTCTGTGCAGTGGCTGCTGCCACCCTAATACTTTTAGAGGCCCTCAAAATCACAAACTATGCTCAACTCACTCTCTACAGCTCTCATAATTTCCAAAATCTATTTTCTTCCTCACACCTGATGCATATACTTTCTGCTCCCTGGCTCCTTCAGCTGTACTCACTCTTTGTTAAGTCTCCCACAATTACCATTGTTCCTGGCCCAGACTTCAATCCAGCCTCCCAAATTATTCCAGATACCACACCTGACCCTCATGACTGCATCTCTCTGATCCATCTGACATCCACCCCATTTCCCCACATTTCCTTCTTCCCTGTTTCTCACCCTGATCACACTTGGTTTATTGGTGGCAGTTCCACCAGGCCTAATCGCCACACACCAGCAAAGGCAGGCTATGCTATAGTACAAGCCACTAGCCCGCCTCTTAGAACCTCTCATTTCCTTTCCATCCTGGAAATCTATCCTCAAGGAAATAACTTCTCAGTGTTCCATCTGCTATTCTACTACTTCTCAAGGATTATTCAGGCCCCTTCCCTTCCCTACACAACAAGCTTGAGGATTTGCCCCCACCCAGGACTGACAAATTAGCTTTACTCAACATGACCCAAGCCAGATAACTAAAATACCTCTTAGTCTAGGTAGACACTTTCACTAGATAAGTAGAGGCCTTTCCTACAGGGTCTGAGAAGGCCACCGCAGTCATTTCTTCCCTTCTGTCAGACATAATTCCTCAGTTTAGCCTTCCCACCTCTATACAGTCTGATAACGGAACAGCCTTTATTAGCCAAATCAGCCAAGCATTTTTTCAGGCTCTTAGTATTCAGTGACAGACTAATGGTCTTTTAAAAACACACCTCACCAAGCTCAGCCACCAACTTAAAAAGGACTGGACAATACTTTTACCACTTTCACTTCTCAGAATTCAGGCCTGTCCTTGGAATGCTACAAGGTACAGCCCATTTAAGCTCCTGTATAGACGTTCCTTTTTATTAGGCCCCAGTCTCATTCCAGACATGAGACCAACTTAGACTGTGCCCCCAAAAACTTGTCATCCCTACTATCTTCTGTCTAGTCATGCTCCTATTCACTGTTCTCAACTACTCATACATGCCCTGCTCTTGTTTACACTGCCAGTTTACACTGTTTCTCCAAGCCATCACAGCTGATATCTCCTGGTGCTATCCCCAAACTGCCACTCTTAACTCTCAAAGTAAATAAATAATCTTTACTGGCAAGGCTATGCTGAACCTCCTTAAGCACTCTCTAATTAGATGTCCTAGGTCCTCCCAATTCTTAGTCCTTTAATACCTGTTTTTCTCCTTCTCTTATTCCGTTTAGTTTTTCAATTCATACAAAACTGTATCCAGGCCATCACCAGTAATTCTAAATGACAAATGTTTCTTCTAACAACCCCACAATATCACACCTTACCACAAAATCTTCCTTCAGCTTAATCTCTCCCACTCTAGGTTCCCACACTGCCCCAATCCCGCTCGAAGCAGCCCTGAGAGACATCGCCCATTATCTCTCCATACCACCCCCAAAAATTTTCACCGTCCCAACACTTTACCACTATTTTGTTTTATTTTTCTTATTAATATAAGAAGACAGGAATGTCAGGCTTCTGAGCCCAAGCTAAGCCATCATATGCCCTGTGACCTGCACATACACATCCAGATGGCTGGTTCCTGCCTTCACTGATGACATTCCACCACAAAAGAAGTGAAAATGGCCTGTTCCTGCCTTAACTGATGACATTGTCTTGTGAAATTCCTTCTCCTGGCTCATCCTGGCTCAAAAGCTCCCCTACTGAGCACCCTGTGACCCCCCACTCTGCCCGCCAGAGAACAACCCCCCTTTGACTGTAATTTTCCTTTATCTACCCAAATCTTATAAAATGGCTCCACCCCATCTCCCTTCACTGACTTTCTTTTCGGACTCAGCCTGCATGCACCCGGGTGAAATAAACAGCCATGTTGCTCACACAAAGCCTGTTTGGTGGTCTCTTCACACGGACGCGCATGAAAACCTGCAATCCAAGCTAAAGGAGAGACCCACAGCCCTTGCAGTCCTTGAGACTTGTATGGAAAGCTGTCTTGGGTTCCCACAATTGCATTATTCCAAAAAGGGATTTTATAATAGGTTCTCCTCAAAATGGCAGCACATTATCATTTTAAGAGTGAAGCCAACATAAGAGTGCATCATGTCCTAGGGTCCAATAGGTCCTGTATCTCCACATCCCACTACATTCATCCAAAGGGCTACTATGTCACAATGCTAGCTCGATCCAGCAGTGCAGCCATGACTCTGGCACTTCCCACATTGCATACTACATACAATACTACAGTGAGGATGCTGCCTCTAGGACAGAGGAAGCCAATGCATGTGCTCCCCAGAACTCAAGTGCTGCTTACCTGGGGCCTGATACCACCACTGCCTGTGACCCTGTGCCCCAGTGGTGGAGCTAGTGCTCCCCCCAGGGACCCAATGACCAGCAAGAACAGGGCCTGCTGCCACTGCTGGCAGTCCTGCCTCCTCCAAAGCAGATCTGTCATAGGTCTTCATGTGCCCCCTAGGGACTTGAGGACTGGCCTGTCTGGGACCTACTGCTGCTGCTAACAATCTTATCCCCTTCAGCAGCAGAACCACTGAGCATCCACATGTGTCCTCCAGGGGCCTGAGGAGTGGCCCTCTCCAGTGGCAGAGGTGCTGTGCACCTGAGTGTTGGTCCTAAAGGACCAACCCATTTGGCATCCGCTTCTCCAGCAAAGCCATGCCACAGCCTCTACCACAGCCTAGGCCACTGAGGTACTCACAGACATGCTGACATTGATTAAAACCAAAGAAATCCTGTGGAGACTACACTACTGTGCCATCCACAACCAAAGGCAAAGTACACTATCCAACCAACACTACAGGATACAATACACGCACAGGAAAAAGTCTTTTTCTTCGAAAGCTACTCCATAAAATTGGAAGAAATGGCTGTTCCACAGGATGTGCAGATATCAATGTAGAGATATAAGAAATATGAAAAAGCAAGGAAACATGACACCTTCAAAGTAAAACAATAATTCTCCAGTAACAGTCCCCAAAGACAAGAAAATCTCCAAAATGTCTGAAAAAAATTTTACAATAAAAATATTAAGAAAACTCAGTGAAATGTGAGAGAACACAGAAAGGAAATTCAATGAAATCAGAAAAATAATTCATCATCTGAATTAGAAATTCAACAAAAAGATAGGAGATAGATATCATAAAATAGAACCAAATAGAAACCTTGGAACTGAAGAATTTAATGAGTGAAATAAAAAATAAAATGAAAAGCTTTAATAATAGACTAGATCAAGCAGAAGAATGAATTTCTGAACTTGAAAACAGGTCTTTTGAAATACCTGGTCAGACAAAAAAAAAAGAAAGAAAGAAGGAATAAACAAGAATAAAGAAAGTAAGAGTCTACAGGACACGTGGAACATCACTGAGTTTCAAAAGGACAGAAAGATGGGAAATAGCACAGAAAACCTGTTTAATGAACTAATAGCTGAAAACTTTCCAAGTCTTGGGATATGGACATCCAGATACAAAAAGCTCAAAGATCCCCAAATAAATTCAACTCAGAAAAGTCCTTTCAGAGGCACATTATAATCAAACTGTCAAAGGTCAAAGATAAAGAGACATTTCTACAAACAGCAAGAGAAAAAGCGTCAAGTCACATAGAAGGGAAACTTCATCATACTAACAGCAGATTTCCCTGATAGTCCAGAAGAGAATGAGTTTTATATATTCAAAATGCTGAAAGAAAAATATGGCTAGTCAAGAATTCTATGCCCGGCAAACCTATCCTTCAGAGATGAAGGACAAATAAAATCTTTCCAATACAAGCAAAAAGTGAAAGAATTAATCACCACTAGACTGGCCCTACAAGTAATGCTTGAGGAAGCTCTACATCTGGACATGAAAGGATGACATCTACCATCATGAAAACATGTGAAAGTATAAATCCCACAGGTAGAAGAGATATACAAATGGGAAATAGAGAGGAATCAAGTGTTGTTACTAAAGAAAACTACCAAAATGAAAAGATAAACAAGAGAGGAAGAAAGGGACAAAGGCTAGAAAACAATAAATTGACAAGAATTAAGTTCCCACTTATCAATAACAACTTGAATGTAAATGATTTAAATTCCCGGATTAAAAGATACAGACTGGCTACTGGATTTTTTTTTTTTTTAAAGACCCAACTATTTGCTGCCTAAAAGAGATTCACCTCACCTGTAAAGAACACACACAAACTGAAAGTGAAGGGACGGAGAAGATAGTACACACAGATGGAAACTAAAAGTGAGCAAAAGTAGCCATACTTTTATCAGATAAAATAGACTTGAAATTATAAAACCCCCAAAGAGACCGAGAAAATCATTACATAATGATAAAGGAATCAACTCAGGAAGAGGATATAACAATTATAAATATATATGCACCCAACACCGGCACACACAGATACATAAAATAAATATTATTAGAGCTAAAGGGAGAGATAGACCTTAAAAAAATAGGTTGGAATTTCAACTCTCAGCATTTCACTGTCAACATTGGACAGATCGTCTACACAGAAAATCAACAAAGAAACTTTGGACTTAAATAGCACTATAGTCCAAGTGGACCTGACAGGCTTTTACAGAATATTTTATACAATAGTTTCAGAATGCACATTCTTCTCATGGTACATGAAACACTAAGATAGACCATATGTTAGGCCATAAAATCGGTCTCAACGAATTTTTAGAAATTGAAATCATATCAAGCATCTTTTCAGGTCACAATGGAATGAAACCAGAAGTGAATAACAGAAGAAACTTTGGAAACTATACCACCAGATGTAAATTAAACAACCTACTCCTGAACAGCCAATGAAGAAATTAAAGGTCAATGAAGAATTAAAGATACTACAAAATTTATTGAAACAAGTGAAAATAGAAATACAACGTACCAAAACCTATGAAATACAGCAAAAGCAGTACTGAGAGGGAAGTTTATAAAAATAAATGTTTACATCAAAAAAGTAAGACAATTTCAAATTAACAACCTAATGATGCACCTCAAGGAATTAAAAAAGCAAGAGCAAATAGAACCCAAAATTAGTATGAGGAAAGAAATAGTAGAGATCAGAAAAGAACTAAATGAAATAGAGAATGAAAAAGTAATACAAAAGATCAACAAAATGACAATTTTTTTCAGATAAAATCAACAAACCATTAGCTAGACTAAGACGTAAAAAAGACATCCCAGATAAATAAACTCAGAAGCAAAAAAGGAGACATTAAAACTGATACCACAGAAATACAAAGGATCATTACAGACTTTTATAAACAACTATACACCAACAAATTGGAAAACCAGAGGAAATTGATCAATTACTAGACATATAAAACCTATCAAGATTGAACCTGGAAGAAATAGAAAACCTGAACAGAGGAACAATGGATAATAAGATTGAATCAGTAATAAAAAGCCTCTCAACATACATACAAAAAAAGCAGGACCAGCTGGCTTCACTGTTGAATTCTACCAAACTTACCAAAACAACAATGACAAAAACAAACAACAACAAAAACACTAACATAAATTCGTCTCAAATTATTCCAAAAAATCGAAGAGAAGCAAATTCTTTGAAACTCATCTTACAATGCTAGTACTACCCTATCAAGCAAGACAAGGACACAACAACGATAAAAAAAAAAACTACAGACCAATATCCCAGATGAACATAGATGCAAAAATTCTTAACATAATACTACCAAACCAAATCCTACAGTACATCAAAAATATACAACATGATCAAGTGTTGTTTATCCCAGGAATGCAAGAATTGTTCAACATACATACATCATCAATAAACATGATATATCAAATTAATAGTAATAAAATGAAGGACAAAAGCCATATGATTACCTCAATAGATGCAGAAAAAGCATTTGATAAAATTCAATATCTCTTCCTGATAAAAACTCTCAATAAATTAGTTATAAAAGTAGTGTGCCTCAACACAATAAAGGCAATATATGACAAATCCACAGCTAACACCATACTGAATGGAGAAAAGCTGAAAGCTTCGCCTTTAGGAATTGGAACAAGGGCTGGGTATGGTGGCTTATGCCTGTAATCCTAGCACTTTGGGAGGTCATGGTGGGAGAATCACTTGATCTCAGGAGTTTGAGACCAGCCTGAGCAACACAGTGAGACGTTGTCTCTACAAAAAATTTAAAAAATTATCAGGGCATGGTGGCACATACCTGTAGTCCCAGCTGCTCAGGTGGATGAGGCAGGAGGATTGCTTGAGCCCAGGAGGTCAAGGCTGCAGTGAACCATGCTCATGCCACTGGGCTCCAGCCTAGGTGACAGAACAAGACCCTGTCTCAAAAAAAAAAAAAAAAAAACCACAACAAAAAGCAAAAAAAAGAAAAAACTTACAATAAGACAAGGATGCCCACTTTCACCACTCTTATTCAACATGGTACCAGAAGTCCTAGGCTGAGCAATCAGGCAAGAGAAAATAATAACCAATTTGGAAAATAGGGAGTCAAATTATCCTTTTCTGCAGATAAAATGATATAGTGAAACCTAAAGGCTCCACCAAAAACCCCTTAGAACTGATATATGAATTCAATAAAATTTCAGGATACAGAATCAACATACAAAAATCACTATCATTTCTAAGCACCAATAACAAGCTAGCTAAGAAAAAAAATCAAGAAAATGATTCCATTTACAATAGCTACAAAAAAAACCATATAGGAATACATTTAACCAAGCAGGTGAAAGATTTCTACAATGAAAATTACAAAACACTGATGAAAGAAATGGAAAGGAACACACAAAAAAACAGAAAGAAAAAAAACCTAATGTTCATGATTGAAAGATCTAATATTGGGCTGGGCATGGTGGCTCATGCCTGTAATCCCAGCAGTTTGGAAAGCCAAGGCAGGTGGTTCATCTGAGGTTCGGAGTTCAAGACCAGCCTGACCAACATGGAGAAACCCCATCTCTACTAAAAATGCAACATTAGCCAGGCGCATGCCTGTAATCTCAGCTACTCGGGAGACTGAGGCAGGAGAATCACTTGAACCCAGGAGGCGGAGGTTGCGGTGACCCGAGATCATGCCATTGCACTCCAGCCTGGGCAACAAGAGTGAAACTCCATCTCAAAAAAAACAGAATTAATATTGTTAAAATGACCATACTACCAAAAGCAATCTACAGATTAAATGCAATCCTTGTCAAAATACCAATGGCATTCTTTACCAAAATGAAAAAAAAATCCCAAAATGTGTACAAAAGATCCCAAGTAGATAATTCTAAACAAAAAGAACAAACTTGGAGGTATCACACCACCTGACTTCAAAATATATTACAAACCTACTGTAATTAAAACAAGATGGTGCTGGTATAAAAATAGACGCATGGACCAACGGAACAGAATAGAACACAAAGAAATAAATTCATTTATTTTATAGACAACTGATTTTCAACAAAGGTTCCAGGAATATATATTGGGAAAATATAAGCCTCTTCAATAAACGGTGCTGGAAAAACTGGATATCCATATGGAGAAGAAAGAAACTAGGCTCATGTATCTCACCATATACAAAAATCAACTCAAACTAGATTTAAAAGATTTAAGTGTAAGATCCCAAACTAGAAAACCACTAGGAAAAAAGACAGGGGAAATGCTTCAGGACATTGGTCTGGGAAAATATTTTATACCCCAACAGCACAGGCAGCAAAAGCAAAAATAGGGGAATCTATCAAATATCTAAAATAGTATTATATCAAACTAAAAACTTTGCACAACAAAGGAAACAACCAATGTAGTAAAGGGACAATCTGTAGAATGGAAGAAAATATTTGCAAACTATACATACAAGTGATTAATATCTAGAATATACAAGGAACTCTAACAACTCAACAGGAAAAAAAAATGACAACAACAACAGCAATGAATAATCTAACTTTAAAGTGGACAAAGGATCTGAATAGGCATTTCTTTAAAAAAGACATACAGGCCTGGAGTGGTGGCTCACACCTGTAATACCAGCACTTTGAGAGGCCAAGGCAGGTGGATCATGAAGTCAAGAGATGGAGACCATCCTGGCCAACATGGTGAAATCCTGTCTCTACTAAAAATACAGAAATTAGCAGGGTGTGGTGGCATGCACCTGTAGTCCCAGCTACTTGGGAGGCTGAGGCAAGAGCATCACTTGAACCCGGGAGGTGGAGGTTGCAGTGAGCCAAGAGCGCACCGCTGCACTCCAGCCTGGCAACAGAGTGACACTCTGTCTTAAAAAATAAAAAGACATACAAATGGCCAAGTATATGAAAAAATCCTCAAAATTACTAATCATTAGAGAAATGCAAATTAAAACCCCAATGAGATATCACCTCATCCCAGTTAGAATGGCTATTATCAAAAAGACAAAAATAAAATAAAATAAAAAGCAAATGCTGGCAAGGACACAGAGAAAAATGATCTCTTATGCACTATTGGTGGGAATGTAAATTATTACAGTCATTATGGAAAACAGTATGGAGGTCCCTTAAAAAAATAAAAATAGAACTATCATATGATCCAGCAATCCCACTACTGAGTATTTGTTCAAAGGAAAGAAAATAAGTATATTGAAAAGGTATCTGCATTCTCATGTTTATTGCAGCACTAGTCACAATAGCCAAGATATGGAATCAACCTAAATGCCCATTAACTAATGAATGGATAAAGAAAATGTGGTATATATACACAACGGAATACTACTGAACCATAAAAATGAAATTCTATCATTTATGACAACACGGATGAGCCCGAAGGACATAATTTTCAGTGAAGTAAGTCAGACAAAGAAAGAAAAATATTGTGCGTTCTCACTCATGTGTGGAATCCAAAAAAGTTGGGCTCATAGAAGTGGAGAGTGAAATAGTGGTTATTAGGGGATAGGCAGTGTAAAGGGGACACGGAGATAGGAAGAGGTTGTTTAATGAATACAAAATTGCAGCTAGATAAGAGGAAAGTGCTCTAGTGTTCTAAAGCACTACAGGGTGACTAGTTAACAATAATTTATGGTATATTTTCAAATAGCTAGAAGAGAGGATTTTGAATGTTCCCAACACAAAAAATGGTAAATATTTAAAGTGATAAATATGCTATTGTCCCTGATCATATCATTACACATTGTATAAGTGTATTGAAATATCTCCTTCTACCCCATTAATATGTACAGTTATTATGTGTTTATTTAAAATAAAAATGGATTTAATAGAATAAGTACTGATTTATTACAGTATAATGAAGACATTTATAGGTCAGTTTCATGAATGAACATAGATGTAATAATTACCTGGTCATCCCAGATGCAAAGCATTGTTTGATAAAGTTCAGTACTTACATTTATAATTTAGAAAATTTTAGAAACTTGAAAAAATATCTAAATGTGACTGGTGAAGCAATTAAGTTAAAATTACAAAATGTAAGGTAGTATTTTTGTGACAGGGCAGGAAATGACTTCTTAAACAAAACTTGAAAAGCATAAATCATCAGGCCAAAAAAAGAACTAATTTACACTGAAATTAATAATTTTACTTCAATAAAGGGTATCACACATTAATAGATATCTACCAAGATGAAGAAGATATTTGAGGCATCTAAACCAACAAGGGATTTTTTTTAAATATACAAAGATCTAAAAATGGATAAGGAAAATATAACTCCAATAGATAAAATGGGCAAGGCAATTTTACAAAAGAGGAAATCTAGAAAGTTAACAAGCATGTATCAGGATTTTTAAACTCATTGGTAATCAGTGAAATACAAATTGAAACAATTAGATTGACCAAAAAAATACACAGTTGGATAATACCAAGTATCAGAGAGGATGTGGGGATATAGGGACACTGGGACTTTCAGGCACTGCTGAAGCAAAGGCAGGCTATAGGGCAGTTTTTCACTATTTAGTATTATTAACTAGGCATGTGTCCTGTAAGTTAGCAATTCCACTCTGGATATGTATCCTGGAAATCATCCTTGGGGTCTGTAAAGTGACATGTATGACCATGTTCATTGCAACATGGATTAAGGGAGCAGGGATTTATAGGTAACTTGGGTATTTATCACTGTGGGAGTGGATAGGAAAAACGTGATGGAGACACAATATGGAGTATTATGTAGCAGTTGGAAGCAAAGAATTACAAAACATTACATTCCACCCCGTTAATATACATAATTATTATGTCAATTAGAAATGAATCAATACACATATGCTTGGTGAAAAAAGTTGGAAACAGAAGATATATATTATTATTTACAAAAATTAAAAAGTTATGCACACACAAAAATACATATATTTCAAGACAATTTTGAATTAAAAGGATACACATAAAGCACATTAACCTATGGTAGTGTTATGAGAATAAAATGAGATATGCAAACAGAAGAAAAAAGGCAGAAGGAATGAAGGATGAAAGATGCATTAGTTAACTATTGTTACAGTAATACTGCATAATAGTTACTAGAATTTCAGTGGTTCACAAAATAAACATTTATTTCACACCATCTGAAAGTCAGTTTGGAGTTGGCTTATCTAGGCTAGGAACTTGGTTACAAGCTAAAGGTTGGGTCCAGGCATGTTCCATATGTTTCTCACCATTCTTAGATTAGTGACTACCAAGTTATGTTTTTCTTGTGATGAAGAGCAGGTGCTCAAGTAGGCAAGCCTAACCATGCTAATGCAATGGGACCAATATCCTGTTAACAAAAGCAAGTTATTCAGCCAAGCCCAAAGTCCAGTGTCAGGAAAAATGTTCCACCCACCAGGAGGAATATTCCTCCTGGCTATGGCAATGGTATAGATATATAATAATAATACAGATAGGCTAAATATTTGGAATCAGTAATTCCATCTACCATAATGGTGCCTAAGTAGATATGTAGGTATGTAGGTAGGTAGGTTAGATAGATTTATGGTATTATATGTGTGCATATAAATATATTCATACTTTAATAAAATAAGAAATAAAGAGGAGACTTGCATGGACAAATAACAATAAGGCATAAACTGAGGAATATGATAAATTCTGTACACTGAAGGCCCAAAAAACCAAACCAAAACACTAAACCACACTAGGAACAGAAGGGAATGGTAAGTGAATAGGAAGTTCAGGCTGAGTATCAGAGGTGGCATTGCAAATGATTTCAATTAGTTATTGCCATACTCATTATAGGAAGGAAGAGCACAAAGAAAATATATTACTCTCTTATTTGGAACTTGTAAGTGTGTTGGGTTTGTTGTTGTTGTTGTTCTTTGATAAAGATAAGTTATCCCATACTGTTAAATAGAGCTATAATCTGCTTCCGTTGTAAGCAATGCTGCAATATGGTCAAGAATATCTAAAGCTTTGGAGTTCTAATATAAAGTGAGATGAGGCCCACTTTGGCTCTATTCTGAGCTGCTTAATGTACCAAAGTCAGCTCTTTGCTGTTTGTTGTACATTTAGCATACTAGAAGGAAAATTACACATGGATTTTACATAGGGGCCATTAATGGAAATCAGCTAATAGAAAAAAAAAATGGTGAAATGACCACACTTAAACTTAAAACTTCCATTTATCCATAGAAAAATCAGCAAATTATTGGAAAGAGATCTTTGCAAAGCAATGTGGAATTGATATCTAGAATATACAAGAAACTTTGCAAACAAGCAAGAAAAGGACAGAAAACAAAAAATTTTTTAAAAATGGGCAAAGCACATGAACAGGCAATTGACAGACAGGAAAATTGAAATAGCTATTGTGTGTATGAATGATATACATCCTCATTAGTAATCAGACATACAAATTTGGGGTTTTTTTTTTTAACAAAATGAGATACGATTTTGCACTCATTAGATTGGCAAAAATTAGAAAGTGCTGGCAAGAATATCCAGAAGTTTTGTCCTTACTGGTGGTGAATTATAAATTGGTAGAAACATTCTGTATCACAACCTGAGAGGTACTTAGTGAAATAAAGTATGGGTGTAATAGAACTCAAAAATTCCCTTCCTGGATACATACTCTAGAGACTCTCTTGCTCAGATCCACAAGGAAACATGCTCATATAAGATTATTGCAGCATTGTTTATGGTACCATAAAGTTGGAAGCAATCTGAGTATCCACTAGAGAATCTGAGTAACCCATAGATATCCCCTAAGGAAATGAATAAGTAAAGTGCATTACATGCAGGAGTCAGAAATGGTGTATGCATGTATTGGAAAAATCTGCAGGATTCAGAAGCAATGAACTAGATTTATATAGAGGAAGTATATAGAGATCTCAAAAATACTATGTTAGATAAAAATGAGAAAGAAAATGAGATTCATAGCACATTACCATCTACAGAACTTTAAAAAATATATAAATGACACTATACATATTTGTAGGTAAACACTAATATACTAAATAAACATATGGAAGGTGGTTTAGAAGGATCTGTAAAACACACTTGAGAAGGTGCTGATGAAAGTGTTGCAGTGGATGATTGGAGATGGACACGAAAGGGGTAACAAACCAAAATAAAATAGGGCTTTGCAGGGATGATAGCGTTCAGTGAATTGTCTCAACTCCATATACCTATGCTAATAGATAAACAGCAATTGAGTCCCTCAAACAATTCTCTCTATTTCTTTAAAAAGTGCAGTGATCAGAAACTATGTTTTCAAGTTTCTGATGAAGTCCAGCATCAGAAAACACATGAAAATTGAAGAAAACAAGGCCATTTGTAGATTCTTTTAGTCAATCATTCATTTGCACATAGCGGTGGGATGGTGCTCATCTAGAGAGATTTTCTATTGGTTTTGATACAAGTTTGCTGCAGACGAGTGAGTGAACAATGGCATTTGTTTAAGTTAAATTGTTTTCTCTTTGTTCACATGCAGTGACCATCATTTAAGGACTAAACATTTATCAAATAACTCCACATTTCTGACCAAATAGCTGATTGCTGGGAAATGAACAGTCTGAAAGCATTCCTACAGGAGTCAGCCAGCTCCAAATCTCTCTCTCTCTCTTTTTTTCTTTTTTTAACAAATAGAGACATCAAGAAGGACTTGAACCATAAGCAAGCAGAAAGTCAGACTGAGCGTCAAAGGTGGCACCTCAAATAATTTTAATGAGCCATCTTCCTACTCATTACAGGAAACATTAATGTAATGGGAATGCATTTCTCTCTTATTTGGAACCTGTAAATATGCAATTTATTAATAAAGATAAGTGGAAACCATGCTGCAAAACAGTGCTGCGATGTGATTCTCTTCCTAGCAGAGCTCCAACATGGGCAAGAGTGTCTAATGCTCTGGAGTTCTAATATAAAGTGAGACACAGCCAGGCACAGTGGCTCCCACCTATAGTCCCAGCACTTTGGGAGGCTGAGGTGGGCAGATGGCTTGAGGCCAGGAATTCAAGACCAGCCTGGGCAACATAGCAAGGCCTTGTTTCTACAAAAAAAAATAATTTTTAAAAAATTGATTAGGCAAGGTGGCCTGTACCTGGAGTTCCAGCTACTCAGGAGGCAGAAGTGGGAGGATCACCTGAGCCCAGGAATTTGAGGCTGCAGTGAGCCTCCAGCCTGGGTGACAGAGCCAGACTCTGCCTCAACAAAATAAAAATAAAATTTAAAAAATAAAGTGAGATGCGAACCTTTTACATCTGGCTCTACTCTATTCTGGGTTGCTTAATGTACTAGTGCCAGCTCTGTGCCACTAGACATATATTTAGCATATTGGAAGGAAAACCAAAAACAAGGATTTTTACATAGGAGCTAATCTGATAATTATATGGGTATCCAAAAGTCAGACAGTAAGGGATAGTAAAAACAATATAATTAAACAACTTGAATGAGGCAGGGAGACTAGGGGAATCTATCTCTGAGACTAGATGCTGCATACATTTTATCAAAGAAGAAATTCTAAAGAGAAATTTCATGCAGATGCACGTTCACTCCCAGACGACTGATGGGAGCTAATGATCCCAAACATCCCCCTTGACCTCGTGTTCCATTTTCAGGGAGAACTCAAATTGTGATTCTAACAAAAAACAGAACAGTTAGAAGAAGAAGAAGATCAGGGAGGATTTAACTTTTGGCAACATTCCAGGTCAATTCTTCCAATTCCTGAGGCTTGGGAGCGGAGATCAGCCATAAGAAATTTGGGATCCCTAAGAATGATAAGCTACAAACTCCAATTATTTTTGGTTAAACGTTTTGCTGTCAATGTAGCATTTCCTTTTGCCAGAGACTTCCAGGACAGTTTTGAAGCCACACAAATGTTGCCTCCAAAGAGAGAGGCATCATTACCTCCAGGTCCCAGATGGTGAGGTTGAGGGGTTAAATGAATAGCCCCAGGCCACACACTTCGTTTCCAGGAATCAGATGCCAATATGGGATTATCTCCCCAAGTTTCTGATTCTTTGTACAGCAAATAAACCTTTCTAGAGTAAGACATATCATATGACATCTGCTGTTTATACAATATGAGAAACTCTCCTGAGCAGTGTACAGCTCTTGGGAAGTAACATCTACCCTTAGAAGTACCCAGCACATATTCATCTATGACACCTCTTCATAACATGGGGTATACATTATGTTTCTGCAGTAGCAAGTAGGAGAGGCTTGTTAAAAGCACTGGCATTGAATGAGCACCGGACCTTCCAAGTCATTAGCAAGATTGAGACGTGCAGTAAGCAAACACAGTGGCTCTTAAAAAGTACCTTGTGTCATTTAAAGAGCCAAAGAAACTACTTACTATCCTGAGAAGGCAGTATCATGTGGACAGGAAGAATACAGACCTTTGAATTAGACTTGGTTTGATTCTTGTACTCCACCACTTACTATCTGAGTGAACTTGAGCCTCCTTTTCCTTGTCTGTAAAAGTGAGGAGGGGGTACTAGTTGAATAAGGCTTTTGTATATTATGGGTTGAATTTTGCCCCCTGGCACCAAAGTCCTCACCCCAGTACCTCAGAATGTGACCTTAGTTGTAAATGAGATCTTTGCAAATACAGTCACATGAAGATGAGGTCATTGGGATGGGCCCTGATCCAATATGACTGGAGTCCTTATAAAAAGAGGAAATTTGGACACAGACACACACAGGAAGAAGATGGTGTGAAGAGACAGAGAGAATACCACGTGAAGACAGAGGATTGAGATAATGACTCTATAAGCCAAAGAAGTCCAGGACTGCTGGCAAACCACGAGAATGTAGGAAGGGGAATGGGAGGACCCTTCCTCTGGAGTCTCCAGAGATTGCACAGCCCTGCCATCAGCTTCATTCCAGACTTCCAGTTTCCAGAATTGTACAATGGTACAACAATCAATTACCACACCGTTTGTGGTACTTTGTTACAGACAGTAGCCTTAGAAACGAATATATTTTAAATAATAAAAGCAATTCCTTATGTAAAGCATGTTGTAGAACCTCAATCAATCCAAGTTCTCTTTCAAAGAAAAAGATTCGTACATTGGTACGCAGACAAATACGCCTCACTTTCTCCCTTGAGCTCCACTATGATCTGACCACATGGCAGATGAATCTTTGAGTCTGCTTAAATTCTACAGAGTAGTGCCAGAAATTATCTGGTTTCCTGAGGGATCTCTGGGTTAGGACTGAGCCAAAATTCCTAGATCTGAATTAGAACAGAAGAAACTCCTGAATGGAACACAAACTGCCATTTATTGAGAAGAGCTGAGATGCTTTCCTCCAAGGGACACTGTGACACAGTGTCAGGCCTAGCCTAGATTTTCCCTGCATACCTCCTTCCCGGTAGCTGGGGCCTGTCAGCACTCACCTGCAGGCTTGTCCCCGGCCAAGGTTCTGGGACTCTATAACCCTCTAAGGAGTATCTGCTTTGAGAGGCCGTTTGACACAGTGGCTGAGAGTGGACGCTGGAGTTCAACTGCCTGTGTTTGATCCCAACTCTGCTATTTGCTGTGTGTCTTTGGGCAAGTTTCTCTCTAAGCCTCAGTCACCTTCTCTGAAAAATGGGCATATTGGTAATCATACCCAGCTCATAAGCTTGTGATGAGGATTCGTTGACTTAACCTACTAAAGCTTAAGGATTGCTGTCAAGTTCCTAGGGTGCCTATTATTGTTTCTGCTGTTGCCATTAAGATCAGGTCCCTGCCTGTCCTCCAGTCCTGACTTTCTAACTCAAAGTCTGAAGCTTTGTCTTAATGGCTTGCTAGAGAACCAGGGCCTGAATCAGACTCTCTCCACATCCTTCCACCATAGTCAAGGGAGGGAGTGTGGTGTCTATGACCCTTCTGTCTCCCTAAGACATCCCTGATGCTATTCACCTGCCAGGATGTCTGAATGCTTTGAACTGTCTACCCCTGTGCTCACCCCCTCATGGTATCATCTTATGACACTCTGTGTTAACTCCTCCAATGGCAGGAAGTGATTGGGCTGTCACTGCTGCCTGCCAGCCGGAATGGACTTGCTTCACATCTCAGCAGCTGGACGGTGCCTAAAACACCTGCCCAGACAAGCAGGCTGCAATGCCTCCTATGTACTCTAGCTTCCTGCAGTTAAAGGAGCCATGTCTAACCATGAGACTGGATGTTTCCACACCCCACCAAAATGGAGTTTGCCTGTTTTGACCACGAAGCTGCCAAAACATTACAAACAGTGGGGACTAGATGGACACTTGACAATCTCTAGTTAATAATGGCAAACCTATCACTCAATGGTATTGTATTTAATTTACTAAACCATAAGATTAAGCAGAATGGGAAATTCAACATTTGGAAGACTTTATAATATAAAATTTCATTTCGCAACATTCATTCTCTCTAACTGCCTAAATGAGTGGTATTAATATTTAGAAAAAACATCAATAGCAAAATATAAAGTCAAAAAAGTTTAGGTCCCTCCTTTCCCTATGATGACTTTAACTATAAGGTATTACTTAAGTTCTACAAAATAAATAGCTGGAAGGGCAATTGAGCTACAGGAACGCCTAGGGAGCAAGGCTTGTTATAAACGAAGGTTTGTCAAGTACTAATTATGTTCCTAATTATGCTAAATGCTTCATACACATAGTATAACTGAATCCTCATAATAAACTTGTAAATTAGTTACTAGTCTTTTTTTCTTACAAATAAAGAAACTGAGGCACAAAAGAGGTTAAATAACTTGACCGAGATTCAAAATCTACTGTAGGTGAGATTTTAACCTAGACCAAAGTCCAAACCCCGCACACTAAGACGTAAAACTCTTCCACACTCTTTCTTCCTTTTTCAGTTGATTTTGGCTCCTACAGCATGACAGTGTCCAACTAAACATGCTCCTTCTAAACGCATTCAGTGACATTTGCTTGTGAGAGCCACAGCCAGCAAACACCACCCTTACTGTCTCCAGCACAATGCAAAGTCACTGTGGCCTGCAGCGAGTTGCTTTTCAATTTCGTTAACTAACCTTGGTAGAGGCTGGGATGGGACAAACTCTAGAACTGGGTTCTCCCAGCCAGCAGCCAGCTTGGATGGGGCAGAATGTGATTGGAACTTGCCTTAGCATTAGAGGTGATGGTTCACCTCTAGACGAGATAGGCTCTGAAAAGTGATCCTTGAGGATTTCAAATACGTTGATGAAAATGGGAGTGGTGGAGGAAATGGAGAAAATTTTTAAGAATGTGCAGGCAGGAAATTAGTGGCAAAAGCTACCCTCTACCCGCCCCCCTCCTTCCCCCCAAATCAGAGAAAATGGCTTTAGGAAGTTGTGCCTCAACCCCATTCCTGTTTCCTCGCCGTAAATCTACCCTCTAAGTAATCCTCAAGGAATTGGAGTGGTTGCTCTCTCCCTGGCAATAACGGGAATTCCAACTACAGGACAATTAGAATACACCCAGAACTGCCAGTAAAATGTTTCAATGACTTGACTTCATTGGTTTTATAAAACGAGTGAAAGAAATCAGAGACAGTCCAAGATCCTCGCCAAGACGTGAAATCTCCTTATGAAGTAGACTGCAGGGAACCGTGTGGGCTCCGGATCTCAAGTGCTTCCTCCAATGTGCTGCTTTTAACTAATGCCATCTGCGCGGGGCCCTGTGGTCTCAGGAACACCAGCTCGTGACACAGACTTGAGATTTAGTCGCCACTTCCCTGAATATTTGTTCTGTGTTTTTGAGAGGATCCACTTGGTTTTTCTGAGCCTCGGTTTCCCCATTTGACACTTTCAGGTGATACTGTGTTTCTACCTGTTTCAGGTATAGGTACAGCTAGAGGTCTTAGAGGGCAGCCAAACACTTAGAAATGCGATGGATTTTTCCCCTCCCCACTTTACACTTCTAGGTTGCTGTTTGAAGCCTCGGCATAAATTATCTCTGCTCTTATTGACTCCCTATTGCAAATGGGGGTGTGCGTGAGCGTGCGCACGTGTATTTGTGAATGCGCGTGCCCAGCATGTCTGTCTCCTTTTCATTCTTTGTTCTTTCCCAAGGCTTCTGTGAGAGTAGCAAATAGAATGGAATGTCCTTGTCCAGCCTGCTCCCCCTCCTTTGGAGGAGGAATGGACCACTTCCTACCGCCCCCTTCCTTCATGCCCCCTCCCCCATCCTTATCAGTGCAGTTGATGAAATGAAAGCCGAGAAAGAGTGATTCGATTATTGCCTGACCTTTGCCGGTGCTGGAAAGAGTGTAGATCCGCGTGCTTTCCTCCAATCCCCCTTTGGGGCTTTTCTGGACGTGTCCCCATAGGAGCCCTCCTGCGGCTGGGTTAAATCAGCCTCAGTGGGCTGAATGTGGTTCAAAACCTAAGCGGACCCTCCCCCCCCCCCCCACCCCCCCCCCACCCCCCCCCCCCCCCCCCACCCTGCTTTATCCCACGTGGCGTTCATTACAAACAACAATTACTGACAGTAATTAGCTGTCCAGAATAACAAGGACGTTGTATTTTGCTCAGCTTTAGTGCAAAGGCGCATGAGAAAATCTTACTGTGTTCCAGCACAATAAAGTACATCTGAAATTCCCCTTTTAGAATTCTGGAAAACATGACCCATGCTACTACTTCTTGATCACATGTGGGAGCAATTCCTCTCTTCATTAGGCTGGATTTTCCTTTTGGGTAGAGCACAAACAGGTGGAGAGAAAACTGATGTTTAAGAAAACAGTCGCTTTGTCCATAATTTTTTGACAATCCTGGTGCTTGATAGGGAATATTTTACCAGACATCCACTGTTATATTTCTCGGATTATACACCTTCAGGTGGTGTTGAAATTGTCAATATTGAAACAAAAGCAACAATTAAATACGAAGCAAGAGAAGAGAAAGGGTGAGAAGTTAATACTCTATTTAAACCACTGGAGGGGTTGGAAAGCTGACTTACCAAAATAGCAGTAACAAAAAAAATCTGAAAAACAAATTCACCACCAAACAGTTTCTACTGCTCCATTTATTTCAACTAGTGTGATATTAATAGAACGCCTAACAGCAGGGAGTAGGAAAATAAATGTATTCTCACTCACAAGGGAATGACTAAATGACTCACAAATGCAAAAATAAATAAATGGCTCCCTATGAAAATCTGAAACTATATTACCCCAACTGAAGCAACTAAGCTTTTTAACTGTAACCCAACATGTTAAATTCAATCAGTTTTATTTGAGGCCACAGATAGATCGAGCGATCAATCTCCATTATCCTGGGCTTTTTTTCATCTTCATAGTGCTATTTTTCTTCCTATGAGACATTTCAGTTCATTTCCTTGAGCCTTCTTCAGTTTAATGGCTGATTTTCAGACAAAAAAAAAAAAAAAAAATCCCCTTCCTCTAGAGGGAATGGAGAAAAATAGAGCAATGAAAAAAAAATTTAAGAAGGGCATGTCTTAATTCTATGTAGTAGAGAGAAGGAGGACACAATGTGAGAAAAAGATAACAGGTAGATAAATAATGTGTATTACAGCTGGTTTCAAATGTTATGTTAAATGTTAACAGGTGCTGCCTCCTGACACTATAAAAAGATCAACTTTTTGTCTCCTTTATAATTTGTGAACAGGTAGGCCCTGAGGACCAGAATGAGGTCATGCCAATTAACTCAATCACTCTGATTCCTGCAATCAGAGTGATAATGACATCCTTAGCAACCATCCTATCACTATGGCACCAGCCCACTGCTGTAAAAACCCTCTTCATCTACATCGGTTGTAGGTTGGGTGCCAAAGCTGTGATCCTAAAATACACAGGCTGAGAATTTACGTTAAACCTTCCCCACCACCCCATCTCATCCAGGGGCATGACATCTTTCCTCTCTCAAAAGAGGTGCAGTGAGAAAATAAAATTTTCATTGGCTCCAAAAGTTAAGGTTTCGAGCTTTCCCCAAACCTATATAAATCATTAGTTGGCTCTTTGGAATCACCTTCTATTAAGAGAAGCTAATGAGCTTTATCTTTCAAGTTTATCCAGCCTGATTACACTGTACATACCTAGTTTCGCATAAAAACTATTCGTTACTGGACTGCTTTTATCAATAGACATTAATAGTTACTTCACAGGATGGGAGCTGATACTCCAAAGGCAGCAAAACAAAAACCATCAATGACATCTAGGGCTATCTTCCCCAGAGTACTTTAAAGAATATTAGTTCCCTAGAGATAGATCAAATATATATAACAAACAAAAGGAGAGCAATCAAGAACATGTAGTCCAAAAATATCTAAAAGCATCTTTGGTGGGTACATTTGCAACAATAAGCTTCTCCAGCTTATAGTATTTCAGACTGAGCCAACTTTCATTATGCCGAGCCTCTCCTATCTGCCCCTCATTATATTGGATACTTTGGGAAATCCATAAAAATCTAAGAAACTTGAGTCTATCCTTATCTTCAAGGAAGCAAAAATCTATTTGGTGAGAAAGACATCTGAATAATAACAACAACACAGATCTAATAGGAAGATAAGTCTTTATGGTGTAGGGTCTTCATGGCCATCAACTTCCTTAAAAGACTTCGACAGTGTATCTTAAGAAATAATAAAATAAAAGAGAGAGGAGAAGGAAGAAGGTGGGGAGGAAGAAAAGAAGGAAGGAAGAAGCAACCAGTCTAAGAAGCAACCAGAGACCAAAGATCAACAAAACACACCAGCAGTGTCAAGATAAGGCAGCTGATAGATACCTCAGGGCCTTTGCAGTTGATCCCCTGGAGGGAATCCTCTTTTCCCAAATCTTCAAATGACTTATTCATTTTCACACAATATATCACTTACTATGTACTTTTTCCTTGTTTATATCCTTCCCTCTCCTCCCCTTCCAACCAGGAACTCTGTCCTAAAATAGTGCTAGCACAAGGTAGGCTCTCAACAAATTTGCTGAATCAATGAACGAATGAATGAATGACTAGGAATAGTTGTGGGATGGAAACTGCATATTGGAGGAGAGAGTCTGGTAAGCACAGTGAACAGCACAACCAAAGTTAGGGCTGTGTTCTCAGACAGATTCCCTAAGCACCAATGACAGTGTCGGCAGGCCTAGGACTTCAGAGATGATTTGCAGAGGCCACGTTATCTGTAATGTCAGCAGTTACCATATACTTCTCATTGACAGATATCAATTCTCCGTTTTCCTAATTGATTCCAGTAACACAGATACCCTGAGTGCTGTACACAGCTCACTGATTGCTAGGCAAACATTACTGAAGTGTCAATATTTGCTCTTTTTCCTAGAGCATCATTGTCGAAAAGACTGCAATTCATTTGGGGACATGTCTCTTACATTTGATGCACAGAGAGTGCCGATACAAACTAAATCTTCATTGTATTATTCTTTACCCTTGCTCTGGTCACAGGGATGGCTTCACTCACCAGCCATCGTGGCTGTCCTTAGGCAGCTTCGGACATCTCCCCCACTGGTTGCTGCTACTGGCGACTGCTACACAGTGTTATTGTCACCTCTTCTGATGAGCCCTGAAAAAGAGAATCTAGAGAGGCTTGGGCTCCTGCTAGTCAAGATTCTTAATCCTTCTCTCCTGGACCACCTTAGATATGGCCGCTGGCTTTCCTGTCTGACCACGGGGTCCTCAGTATCTTGGGTTAATCTGAACCAAGTTTTGACCTAAAGTTCCATTGTCATGTGGCTACATTATTTCAAGGATAAACACATATAACAGACTTTGGAACATTCTCTTCCATTGTGGCAAAACAAGCTCACAGTTCCTATTTAGGTTTGCTTGTTTTCGCCTTAGAGAGAAGGCACTTTGCCTTGGCAGAGTCGGTGACCTGAGGCTAGGTCCCCATTACTCATATGGAGGTGATTTTTCCTACACTCATTTCCAGCTGCAAATAGAGCCATGTTCCAGTGCTTTCTGTCTTCTGGGAAAATTCCTGTAGCTAGCTTCCCTTGGAGCATGCGCCCTGCTGCCTCATTAAATTAGTGTGTGCTATTCTAGCCCTGAGCAGACCTGTTTTCAGAGTTACTTTCCTCCCACTCCCACTGGGCGAGAATTCCAGACTTAGAATCAGAATAGACCAAATCACTGTTATATACATAGGGGTTTCGAAGACATTTTGTGACCAGGGTCTTTGTTTCTGATGACCCCAGAAACAGAAGTGTTTTAATTTCTTGATATTTAAGTTGAAGATATTGATAAACTGCTTCACTCCTTCCAGCTATGTTAATGGCAATTGAGGAGCTTCCGAAAACAAAGAAAACCTGTGATGATCCTGAAAATATAATCTGATATGACGTGCTAGGCAGTGATATTTCTGATTAGTCATCACGAGGCCACCTAGACTTTCAGTTTACTTCTAATTGTGTTTCAGATAATGCTATTCCCAGTTAGGCAGATGATCATTGTAATTTCTGGTAATGAAATGGCTAGGGAGCCCATTCTGTACTGGGAAGAGAGCCAGAGCCCAGCACTTTATAAGAAACAAGTGTTATGGTCTAGGACAGAGAAATGAAGCCAAGGTGCTGTTGAACATTTACAGTATGTATCAGATTGATTCTATCTCTCTCATACTTAGGATTGATTTATTTTCAAAAGGACATTCCTCAGCTTGAAAGAAACTCTGCAGAAAGCAAAGACACTACATTTTTTCTCACCCCTTTGTACCATTTAACGTGCCAAAGAATCACTGTTGGCCTTCCATGATGGCTAAGCCATTTTTTCTCACCATGGATAATAGTGGTTTGGTCCATAACTTACACAACTGGCATCAATAAATAATAATGGAGCTTTTTGGTGAGTTATTAAAATGATTGTGGATAAGAACTCTCTAGATGAAAAAGGAGAATAGAAGGGAAGAAGAAGAAGGAGGAGGAGGAGGAGGAGAAAGGAGCAGCAGCAGCAGCAGAAGAAGAAGGAGAAGAAGAAGAGGAAGAAGAAGAAGAGGAGGAAGAGAAGAGGAAGAGGAAGAGGAAGAAGCAGAAGCAGCAGCAGAAGCAGAAGAAGAAGTGGAAGAAGAAAGAAGAAGAAGAAGAAGAAGAAGAAGAAGAAGAAGAAGAAGAAGAAAAGAAGAAGAAGAAGAAGAAGAAGAAGAAGAAGAAGAAGAAGAAGAAGAAGAAGAAGAAGAAGAAGCAGCAGCAGCAGCTTCCCAAAAGGTATAGGATTGTCAGCACTTCTTTTCATGTTTCTTATCATTTTACACTCAAGTACCTTTATAACAAAATAATCACCTGGCTTTGACCTTCTGGATCTTTACACCTTCCAGCTAAACGCTGAAACCCTGAATCTAAATGGCTCCTTTTGAATATATCAAGTAGTTCTTTATTCAATCTCATAGGCATGAAGAGTTCATTCTCCTTCAAGGTTGAAATCCATCTCTGTTGAGTCTGTACACATTGATGGCTCTGCAATTTGTTCCCTAGGCTTCTTTGTCAACAGGCTTCTGGCTAGGTTCAGTCAATGGGAGGCACCAAAGGGCAGGAGGAAGGGAGACCCCAGCGTAAGTTCTCTCTTTCTTCTTCAGGTCACAGTTCACAGTAGTGATTCTATCTTGTCTATGGTTTAAGCTGCCCTCCCGCAGCCTCTTTCTCTGAGGTTCCAGCTCCTACAAAGTAGTCCCTGGTGTCTGGCTTCTGTAACATCACATTTTCCCTGTGATTCTTCAGTCCTAAGGGTGGCAGCAGCTTCCTGCTATTGTTAATCTCTGAGTTGCTTCACCATTTCCTGTTTGGTTTCTCATCTCTTCTGTCGCCTGCATAATTAGGTCGTGTATTTAATTCCCTCTGTCCAAAATACTTGGAGGAGTTACTGTTTTCCTCATCTGATTCTATCACAGCCCATTCTGTTTGTTTTTGGGAATCTTCTTTGGACACCTTTACAGATGCAGATTAAGCCATCGTTCAGATTTCAGGTCATCTCACTAATAATTAAAATTAATAATAAGGGCAAAACAATAACAGTAGCACTTCTCCCTACTCAACCATAGCTTTTGATGTCCTTACATACAGCCCATGTTATGCTAAGCATGTTACTCACATTAGCTTACCTAATGCTCTCAAAACATTTGAAGTAAGTATTATTATTATCATGCTCATTTTACAGGTCAGGAGACTGAGGCTGAGAGAGTAACTTGACCATGGTAAGACAGATAACAAGTGTCAAAACATTGTTTAGGAAGTATGTTCATTTCATGCCCCTAGTTTTTAACACACTGGTCATACTGGCTCTGAACATTCTGATAACAACCAACTTCATATTGCAAGGCACAGTAACTCCTGAGTGTGATCACCGAGGAGTCCAAGCAATGTGCCTTTCAATAGCGTTGTCCACTCTCTACCTTAACCTTCAGGGGTTACTTACTCTGCTTAGAGGCATTAAAGTGGATATTTTCCATGTCTTAAGGATACAAGGGAAAAAAGAAATGTCCAGAGTTGAGGACAACTTTTTTTTTTTTTGAGACGGAGTCTGGCTCTGTCGCCCAGGCTGGAGTGCAGTGGCAGGATCTCGGCTCACTGCAAGCTCCGCCTCCCGGGTTCACGCCATTCTCCTGCCTCAGCCTCCTGAGTACCGAGTAGCTGGGACTACAGGCGCCCGCCACCAGGCCCGGCTATTTTTTTGTATTTTTAGTAGAGACGGGGTTTCACGGTGTTAGCCAGGATGGTCTCGATCTCCTGACCTCGTGGTCCACCCACCTCGGCCTCCCAAAGTGCTGGGATTACACCGCGCCCGGCCGAGGACAACTATTAATGTCTGACAGGGTGCTCGCGAGGGATGAGAAAACCGCCTTGTACCCAGGGAGGACAGACTGGTCGCCTGCGGATGCCTGCAGGCCTCTCATTCTCTGAGCTCCCTGCAGGCCTGGGATGCTGAGAATTGCAGCCTCTGGAGCAGGTGTGCTCAGGCTCTGATCTTTTCTTACCCAAGGGCTAAGAGATAAGCTGCAGAGAAAAATTAATAAGAGTGAAGGAAGGAACAGTCTTAAGAGGAGGAGGGGAGCCTTCTGCAAACAAAGGGAGATTGTCTAGATACAGGCTCCATCCTTTCTGCTGGTTTTTCTCCTCCTTTCTCTCTCCATTTTTTTCCTAAGCTTTGTTTTCAGACTGATTTGCCTACACATTCTTTTCTTGGCCTTTCTCCTTCCATGTCTAAATATGGGGTGGGGGGGTCAGAACCAAATTAGCTAAACATTTTACCTTTGGGACTGAGTGATAAAAATAACAGCCCAGTTTCAGCTCTCTGAATCATTTCAATAGTATTGGAAGCATGCAGAGGAGCTCCACAGGAGGCGGAGCTGGGAAGAGAGGGGTTAAGACTCTCGCCCTGTATTAGAACTTGATTTATGGCATGAATCAAGTTCATGTTCCTCTCAGGATCTGGTTTTGAGCAAAAGAAATGACAGTCTTCCAAGTACGAAGTCCAAAATGGTCACGCAGTGTATTAACATGCCACCCTGGCCTCCAGGAAATAGGCAGAAGCAAGAACCTGCAAGCCCACAGCTTGCTTTGAAGTGTGCAAAACATAGTTGGTCCTTCAGCCCAAGGGTGTCTTCAGAAATAAGAACGGTCAACTTTCTATGATCCGGGGCAGCTTCCCCAGTTTGTGGTTGAGGAAAATCTTTTGATTTTCCCGTTTTCTTTTTCTAGCTACTTGCCTTCAGTACTCCTCCCAAAGAGGTGGCAATGGGAAGGAATTAAGAATACTAGCAGATTAGCCAATTACTGCTTGCGTCTAAACAACACTGATACTGTTTGCTTAGCTCCCTTTTTATTTTATTTTGAGTGCACAAAAAGCTATTTTCGAATTTCAAAAAAGCAGGAGATACAGTGAACCTTCCAATTACATTCACGTTTAGATCTCTGTGTCTAACATGTTTTCAATTTGACTATGTGAAGGGAAAAAAAGAGATATTCTCGTTTACCTTCTTGCACAAACTGGTGAATAGTCCGTGTGTGTTAGCCCTTGAGGAGCCACATGCACATAACATCTTTTTACACCCCAAACCAGCAAATGATGCAATGATTTAACCCTGCAATCATAAGAGCTATTAAAAATGCAGTTTTTATGAAAAAGGGGTATTTACATGTAACTACAATGATGGTGTGACACACAAAAAGCAAAACAAATGCAAAGGTAAGTCCTGCAAAAGATAAGTACCTGCTAGTGTAATTATTATTAAAAAGAAGATGAGAAATGGCAGATGGAGAAAATGGAAGACATGTAAGTGTGGTCTGAAAGACAAAGGAAAAGGGAATAAATGATGTCTTAACATTGAGATGCTCACCTCAGCAGCAATTATCACTGGCAAATTCTGCCCTGACAAGGGGAGACATGGGTTGATATAAAAGGGCTTTTTCATTTTTACTTCCTAGAGTTTGTGAATAACTGGCTTCCCAGGTGACAATTACTCTGCTTCCTCCAAACACAATTCCCTACCCCCTTTGACCCCTTGCAGCACAAACACTTCAGAAATAAAAACCCCACTGGGCCCTCTGGTGCTCTTCTTTCTCTGAATTGCAAGTCTGGCCTTGATGGTCTGGATTTTGGAGGATGGAAATAGGAAGAGAAAGGCTGCATTTAAGAGAAAATCTCCTTTTCACAATTGGGCAGCTCTCCAATATCACCTGGAATTAAAATATATTTCCCTGCCACCCTGCTCTGTGAGACTGTCAGTCAAAGACCCAGACAAAGGATCACACGTTTTCTAAATCCACTTCCACCTGCTGGAGTCTGTGATTGCCAACATTTGAATGTTCCAGAGGAAAGGAGCTACTCATCTTCAGGAAGGTGCTAGTGTGCTGACTTTAGGATATCCATGGAGGCAATGTAGGGTATCATCATCTTCTTTCACTTAAAAATCTCTCCCCAGGGGTGCCAGAAATCTCACTATGATTTGTCTGTAGCATTGGGATGAAGCAATGGGCCATATTTGTACTTTGTAACATCCTAAGAGGATATGTTCTCAGAAAGATGGGGCTAAACAGTTCTCTTTTCCTAAAGAACTCTTTTTCCTCTTTTGCGATTCCTGTATCATGGAGGTAGTTGTCATAATCAGTGACAAACACTCTAGCATGAATTAGTTTGTTCAAATTACATTTCTACAAGCACATTTTTATAAAATAACAAACAAAAGTCAGTTTTTGAAGATGCTATAAATCTATTGGGGGAAGGCTGGGCATAACTGCAAAGGTTATGAAAATTACAGGACAGTGCATTCATGACAAATGAATTACATAAATATAAAATTCTGCAGCAGTTTAGAGTAGGGGGAATCATGGAAAGCCTCTAGGAGGAGGTAGGACTTGAACTAGGAAAGATAAAATATAAGTGGAAAAATGTAGTAATCATCCAACGTTTTGCTACAGTCACCATTGGGACACTTTTCTTTGAGGGGATGGTATCATCTGAGCTAACAGTTTTGAAAAGTTGATCTGGAAGGCACCAGACCTGTTCTGGCTCATGCTACCAGGCTGTCTTCCCTGCATTCTCACAGATTCCCCAGCCCTCAGCCCTGCCATTTATTCTACAAAGAGCAGTAGAGGGGTCTAAAACTCTAATTGGATCCTAATATGACTCCTCATTGGTTTTGGGAGAAAATTTAAACCTACACACCTAGTTTACAAGCAAGGTCTAACTTCAACTCTCCCCCTCCCCAACACTGAATTTCAGCCATGTTCTCTCTCCTCCTGGCTTTGAACAGTGATTCCTCCCTCCCTCCCACCACCAACCTAGTTAGCTTGTGCGCATCTTTCCATCTTCATGCTACAGATCATTTCTTCCAGAAACCTAATCTGAACCCCCAGACTAGATCCCGTTCTTTTTTTTTTTTTTTCCTTTTGAGACAGAGTCTCTCTCTCTTCCTAGGCTGGAGTGCAGTAGTGCAATCTTGGCTCACTGCAACCTCCACCTCCCGGGTTCAAGTGATTTCCCCCCGTAGGCCTCCCAAGTAGCTGGGATTACAGGCGTGTATCACCATGCCTGGCTAATTTTTCTATTTTTAGTAGATACAGGGTTTCACCTTGTTGGCCAGGCTGGTCTTGAACTCCTGATCTCAGGTGATCCACCCACCTCGGCCTCCCAAGATGCTGGGATTACAGGCATGAGCCACTGCACCTGGCCCCTAGATCCCTTTCTACTATGTGTCAGCACTGTTCAACCCAGCGAATCTGCCGCTGACAAGTGAGTCACAGTCTCTGCTCTTGGTGGAGTTCCCATTCTGGTGGGACAAGACACAGAATCATCAAATAAACATAAATTTACATGATAATTTCAGATGATGTTAAGGACTGTAATAAAAATAAAACAGGATGGCAGGCCAGGTAACAATGAACAGTGAAGGGGATGTGTCCTGCTTACATGAAAAAATAGGGAGTTTGGGGCCTTCCCACACGTTCCTCTTGAACCCTGCGCTTCCCCATTAGCAGTAATAACAACTTAATGTGATAGCAGCCATTCTTTTTTTTTTTGAGACAGAGTCTCACTCTGTCACCCAGGCTGGAGTGCAGTGGCGTCACCTCATGGGTTCCAGCGATTCTCCTGCCTCAGCCTCCCGAGTACTTGGGACTATAGGCGTATGCCAGCATGCCCAGCTAATTTTTTTGTAGCAGCCATTTTTTTAACCTATTTTCTGTGCTAGATTAAAAATGCAGGGTCAAGGTCTATCCATTTCTTTATTTGCCTCTGGTTGTTAACATGGTGCCCAGAATATAGTGCTTGATAAGTACCCGTGGAATGAATGAGAGATTAGAAGGGAGAAAGACTTGGAATTTAAAGGCTGTTATAGTTGTCCAGTTAGAGCTCATGAGGGCCTGGGCTAAGATGGCGTGACACTCAGGATAGAAAACAGAGGCTGGATGTGATGAGTGGTATTGTAGAGGAAATAACAACAGGAGCTGGTGACTAACTGGAAAAGGGAAGGAGATCAGGAGGAGTAAAGGACACCACCTTTAAGTCTTTGAACACGGGTTACAGGGAGAATGAGAGACAGCTAACTACTCACTAAAACCCGTCTTCTCCGGGACACACAGTCAGATAATATTACCCAGCCTCCTTGGCAATTACACCATGTGACCAAGTTCTAGCCAATGAAATGTGAACAAAATGATGTGCACCACTCCCAGGCCTGGCCTGTGTAAGTCTCCACACAGGATTCTCAGTGCCCTTTCTCCTCTTGCCATCTGGATGTCAATGCTTGGGACTTCCTCAGAAGCCATGCACTGAAGATGACAGAACCTCCCCTCACTCTGATCCCTGAATGGCAGCGAGAGCAGAGCCCACCCTCCCCTCATCCCTGACCCCTGGAACTACCTTGAGCTATTTCTAGATCAAGAGATGTCTATAGATCAAGAAATGAATGGAAATAGGAAGTTTAGGCGAAAAAGATGGTTTGGGTTTGGACAAACCCAAACCACCCTAAAACTAAATCGAGAACACTGATCAATTTAGTTTTAGGAAGTAGAATGTGAAGTTTCAAAAATATTCAGTCGAAGGTGTCTCAAAGGAAGGTGGAAAAGCTAGTTCAGAGTTTAGAAGCAGGCTGGGGACATGATGAGTAGAGATGAGGTCATTTGTTTAAAATGGGAGTAAGTGAGGTTAACAAGAGGGAGGGGATAGAGGGAACACATGGGCAGAATCTTTAAAAATCACTATGTTCAAAGATCAGGAAGAGCAGATGCTGCAAGGGACAGAGGAGTGGTCTGAGGAAACCAAAATGGTGGACACTGAGGAACGAGAAACTGAGTGTCCCAAATCCTGGGGCAAGGCCCAGGAGGAAGGGGGCTTGGGTATGGTCAGGGAATGTGACACTGCTGGGGCCAGAAGTGGCATCAGGGCCAGTGGTGGCATCAGAGCCAGTGGTGGCCTCAGAGCACAGTGGAAATAGAAACCAGATTGTACACTGGTGGCTTGTCCAGTATGTGGAAGCCGTCATATTGCAGTAGATCATTAAAAGCTACATCTTGATTACCTAGGGGACGTCGCAGAGTAAAGAAAAGGCTGTTCTCACCTTGAGTCTGGAGGGTCTTGAGGGTCTTCATTCTACTGAATGAAGCTGTAAGATGGAGAAGGAATAAGGAATGTGAAAGTCTCTGGCAGGGAATTTGGGAAGTAACAGTATGAAGGGCCTGAAGGATACATCTCTGTCAACAGAGGGACCGTTTCGTAGAACGGTTCTCCTTCACTGAAAGAGAACAGAACTGCTTTGACGCCAATAAGGGTGGAGAAAGTGGGAAGGGGTTAAGGTGCCTGGCCTAGGAGCACATGGCAAAAACCTGGCCCATGAGGACCAGATTCTCCCTGCAGGCTGCATACTTGCAAGATCTCCTCTCACCCTTTTGTTCTCAGTCTATTTTGAAGCACCTGTTGACTTTTGTCTAGAGTCTTACCTCTCCAGTTCTATGTACTTCTGGTCACCAAATCTTAAGACTGTGTTCAGCGTCGTTGACTTGGGGCCTGAATGGTGCTTCAGTACCTTAAAAAGAGATGATATATAATTATGGGAAAGCCAATACACTGTCTGAAAGAGTAGAAAAGAAAAACCTGTTTTACATTTGTAACATGATTACTACAGAGCCTGTTCTGGAAAACAGACTGCACCTCTTGAATTGTAAACTCTCAGGGATGTGCACCCCTGGGATAGAAAGGAAAATCTATTTTCTTCCCCTAACACAGAGCCTTAAACATAGTAAGACCTCAGCAAATGTTAGCAGCTCTTATTAATATTATTATTAACAATTCTGCCCTGGGGATTATGTAGTCAGCCCAGAAACATTATTGCAAACGTTAGAGCAAAGGGGTCTTTGATCATTTACACTGAAGTCCAGAACTTCCATGGCAGGGATACCTGGGAGGGGGATGAGAAGAGGAGGCAGGATGACCATGGGGCCTCGGCTTTCCATTAATGAAGAGGGTCAAATTTATACTTTAATTATTTCACCAAATGAGATGGTATCTTCAGTCTCAGAGATACCCTGACAGGACTGAAAGAAGCCATTCATCATACAACCTTAAACTTGTGTTCCATTTTTGGATCACACTGCCTATGGTTTCCTAAGCATTAATATTGTTCATAAATATTTTAATTATCTTGTGAGATTAAATTGTATTGCAATCTTATATTCAGTGTTATTAGGTTAAATGTAAACACAGGTTACGGGATTCAAAATGTGCTTACCTATTTAAATGATTTTTAAGCCCCATTTTGACTTTTGTTCATTTTTCAATTACGTGAAAGTCCTAATGCATCAGAAATGAGGTTGCCTGCCCTCTCTTGACAGATGAGAGTTCTGGCTAGAGATTAGCTAGTTTAGTGATTCTTAACCAAAGGAACATGTCTGATTCATCGGTGGAATCTCTGGAAAAACAATGCCCTGCCCACCCCAAGATTCTGATTCAAGAGATCTGGAGTGTAGCTAGGACCTGCATCTATTCTGAAACATCCTTGGATTTTCTGGTCCACAGTTCTGATTAAGATCCACTGACATGGTCCAGTTGTCTCTCCAGCCTCCCCACCTGGGGCTCCACCCACAGGTTCACAGCCTGCATGTCATTTACAAACATATGCCCTGACTTGAAGGGCCTGGGGCAGGTGCATTTGCACTCTCTTAATATCAGCAAGTGAATCATTTATTTCTTGCCATCCTTATTAAATCAGAGCCCTGAAGCAGGACCACGATGTGGTGCCTCCTAAAAACCATGTGCATCTGGCTTCGGAAAAAATTAAAAAGAAAAAGAGCCAACGTTCTCTCACCTACCCCCTTTCTCCCCGTGCTCCCTCTCCCCCTCTTGAAATTTGGTGTGGGAGGCACATGTCCCAAAACTTAAATTGCTGATTAACCGGGAAGCTTGCGATGGATGGGACTTTAGTTCCTATGCCACTGGTCATAGAAATGTGATCGATGAATTAGCACTTTCTTAGCATAGCAGTCCCTCAGTCATGCACCCTCTGTATCCTAGGACTGTGGGTCTTGCCCTAGGGGCACTCTTCCCAAAGAGGATCTGGAGTCAAATGGTCCTGCTCCTCCCCTCCAGGACACAGAGGACACTGGTACAGCTGTGCCTCTGGTGCTCCAGGAAAAGACTGAGCATTTGTTGACGTGCCGCAGACTCCTGAGGGACGGTACAGGACACAGATGCTGCTTATAAAGGGATTGACCATGTGTCATCTTTGTGCTTCCAGAGGGTCACGGCACATTAGCACTGGGCTTGGTGCCTCTCAGAGGGTAGGGCATTCTAACTCCAGATTTCATTCAAATTCTGGACTTAATGTCTGCGCATTTGACACTAAATAATATCCTGTCTTACGAAATTGATGATCTTGTCTTCCATTGTTCTATAACTTTATATATGAGTGTATCATCTCCCCCATTGGACTGTAGGTTCCCAGGACAGAATTGTTAAGCTGCCCATCTTTGTGTTTCTACAACCTAGTACACAGTGTGGGTTCAGGGATTTCAGATAAAATAAACAAGATTTCAGGAAAGTAGCCTAAAACCTAACTTCTAGTTCCTGGTGCTATTAATATTAAGTCACATCCAAACATTCATGATCTTTGTGTAGGCTTTGTTGCTACTGTCAGAAAGATACTGAGTAATAATGTAGATCATCACATACACCCCTGTTGTTAAAGGTAGCTCTGTACAAGTAAACAGATCTGGGCTTTGTCGATTATTAGGGAATCATCTACGGACATCATCATGTCAAATTCCTGAAGTCACTTGAATATGAGAAATGCCAAGACAAAAGACAAGAATAATACTGAGTGACAAATGAGATGTATAGCTTTGGACTTTTCTTATTTGAGGTCCAGGTTAGGCATAAGTAGATATTAATAGTATGACAATTGCTGAGAGCCTGAGGAACTATGCACTCTGATACAAAACTGGTCGGAATGCAAACCAGTATCATCTGGTGTAAACAAGATTTACATACTTAATTCATCAACTCTTTTACATTTTTTAGCAAAGGAAAGTTATAATTCATTGTAATTTTTTTCAACTTCTATTTTAAGTTCAGAGGCACATGTGCCAGTTTGTCATATAGGTGAACTCATGTCATGGGGCTGTCCTTTGCAGGAACATGGGCAGAGCTGGAGGCTGTTATCCTTAGCAAACTAACTAACTAAGGAACAGAAAAGCAAATACTGCAGGCTCTCACTTCTAAGTGGGAGCTAAATGATGAGAACACATGGACACATAGCAGGGAACAACACACACTGGGACCTATTAGAGGGTGGAGGGTGGGAAGAGGGAGAGGATCAGGAAAAATAACTCATGGGTACTAGGCTTAATTCCTGGGTGATGAAATCTGTACAATTCTTTTATTTAATTAATTTTAAATTGACAAAATTTGCATATATCTATCTTGTACAACATGTTGTTTTGAAATGGGTATACATTGTAGAATGGCTACATTGAGCGAATTAACATGCAATCCATCAGTTCTACTTCTAGGAATTCAGACTGAGGAAGTTAACCTAACAAGTGTGCAAAGATATACATTAGGGAAATTCATGAAAATATTGGAAACAACACTAATGTGCAATACTGGGGAATTGTTAAGTAATTTACGATATGGCCATACAATGCAATATTATGCAGCTGTCAAAAAGGTGAAGGTAGGTTTTTAATACTGTCTTTCATCATTTATAAGATGCTTTTTTATTCTTTTAGCATCTCTGAAATAAGGACGTGTCTTATAGTCAAAGGAGTCTGCCGCTTATAATCAGCAGCAATTTTTTCCTTCCTAATGGGCACATAATCTTACAATTACATGTATTTTTGATTCAATGAATTATGGCGTATTGATGTGAAATATGGCCACTATGCATGAAGTTAAAAAAGAATCCTATACAACAGTCCATAGATAATGTCACATTTATGTTAGTATATATGTTGATTTCTGGAAACAGATGCATTAAATTCTTGATTGTGATTGTCTCTGGGTAGGGTTATAAGAGCTCTAACTTTTTCTGTATTTTTTTCTAAACAATTTACAACACTCATGTATTATCAGGAAAAATAAAGGTATTTTTATTTATTTATTATTATTTTTTTTGAGATGGAGTCTTGCTCTGTCGCCCAGGCTGGAGTGCAGTGGCGCA
>NW_026652276.1:34930768-34957642 GCF_009828535.3 Hylobates moloch | reverse complement strand
TTTTTTGAGACGGAGTCTCGCTCTGTCGCCCAGGCTAGAGTGCAGTGGCGCAATCTCGGCTCACTGCAAGCTCCGCCTCCCGGGTTCACGCCATTCTCCTGCCTCAGCCTCTCCTAGTAGCTGGGACTACAGGCACCCGCCACCACGCCCGGCTAATTTTTTGTAGTTTTAGTAGAGACAGGGTTTCACTGCGGTCTCAATCTCCTGACCTCGTGATCCGCCCGCCTCGGCCTCCCAAAGTGCTGGGATTACAAGCGTGAGCCACCACGCCCGGCCAAATAAAGGCATTTTTAAATAAGTGAGTTGCTTTGTCTTTTTCTTTCCACCCAGTGCGAGGCTGTTACTCGAAGTAAGAAAAATTCCAGGACTGACTGCCCATAAAAGAGTCAGGAGAGCAAAGTGTTGCCTTTCTCACCTCCGACCATCGTCAGCAACGTGGTCACAGCCGCAAGTCTATGGTTCTTGGCTTCCAATTCCCAAACTCAGACGTCTTTTTGTGAAGTACACTTGCATAGCTGAGCTCCTGGATGACCTATTTCAAGTTTAGCCCAGCAGGATTTATGCCACGCTGTCTTAAGATGACGGCAAGGAGACATGTTAGGGAACCCTGCTTGGTGAGGGAACAGAGAGGAAAGAGACAAAGTAATTGAGGAGAGAAGCTACCTATTCTGATAATGGAAGAATAATGGATGGAGAATAATGATAAGGCATTCTGAAGCTAAGTTTGCCATTTATCTTCTTCTAACCCAACAACCTCATATGTTTGGAAAGGTGTGGCTGTCAGGACAATACTACCTCCACCAGGACTGCAGTGTTGAACATTAAATGCTCAAAGAATTCAGAATGTGAGAGTGATCATTTAAAAGTACTAGGGCTTTTTTTTTTTAAAGCATTTAATTATATTACATTATTTAAACAACCATAATTAGATGATAACCATAGTCATTCAAATTTATTTAATGTGTGATTTTTAAATTCCTAAGCATTGTGCTAAGTATAATGTTATTATCAATTAAATTAGCATTCTTACCACTTTTGCTCTCAATAACTTTTCAGCCTTCCACTGCTATTATCTGAAATTTTATAGTAGCGTCTTATCTGTAAAGGATCAGTGTGGTTATCCCATCTGTTCCATTAATAATTTTTTAATTAAATGAGATGACAGTTGTCCCTCCTCCATGTCCTCACTACCTTGTCGCTATCGTTCTTTCCAAAGCAATTTTTTTTTCTGGTCTTCCTCATTTTTGCTCCTTTTTCTCCCCCATAGATAAGCTTAGCTCCTGGTGTCTTTCACAAATGAATCTGGAATTTCTTCTCTGATCCTCTCGCCGCCTACCCCAATCTGTTTTCTCTCTGTCTTCTTGATTTCAGTACCGTATTCATTTCTTCCTTTCAGAAGATTTTCTTACTTCTCTCCATCTCTCGTCTTTAGTCCTTTCAGTTGTCTTGGGGTTCCTTTCTTCTGAGTTCCCACTTTTTCCCTAAACAATTCAATCATGTTGCTTTCCATTTCTGTCTATTTTAAAAAATTAGATTGCACCTTAGGTTCTAAATACTCAGTTTAGGAACACAATTCTTACATAAAGAGACAAAATTAGTGCCACCTTCATCATGGAAGCCCCGGTGACCTCACAACTGACAGCATCATATAAACAACCCCCATGGCAGCCATTCATTTATTTATTCAATTCCAAATATTTTTTCTCTAGTGATCTTTCTTGGTGAGAAATGAAGGATATTCACTTTGGAACAAGTAGTCTACTTGATACCCAAATATAACTCCCAGGAGAAGGTGTTTCTTAAATAGTTCATCTTCCAGGATTACCTTTTACTTAAGACTGTGTTGCCATTGTTTTGAAGTCTTCCCTCTTGTTGATAAATAAATATCAAATTTAAAAAAAGTCTAGTGTTATATTAAACTTGAGAGTTTAAAAAAAAAGCGACTCAGGATTCAACCCTTATTCTATCCAAATTGGCTTATCTATTTCTAAACTGTGCATGTAGAAGCATAGATAGAACTAGAAAATACTTTACTGGGTTCTTGTTTTACGGATAAGGACCCAAGAAAGTAGAGTATTTGGACTTGTCCTCTTCAATACAATAGCCATTGGCCATACCTGGGAATTTAAGTTTAAATTACTTAAAATTTAAAAATAAAAAGTAATATTTATTAGTCACACTAGCCACATTTCAAGTTCTCAGTATCTACAATGGCTAGTGGCTGCCCTATTGGACAGTGTTTGTCCTGTTGGACAGTCTGCCCTATTGGACAGACATACAATGTTTCCATTTTAGCAGAATGGTCTTTTGGACAGTGCTGGTTTGGGCCACATAAGGCTGAGATTCAAGAATCTGGGACTCCCTAGCTGGGCATGGTGGTGAGCGCCTGTAGTCCCAGCTACTCGGGAGGCTGAAGCAGGAGAATCTCTTGAACCCAGGAGGTGGAGGTTGCAGTAAGCCGGCATTGCACCACTGCACTCCAGCTTGGGTGACGGAGACCCCGTCTCAAAAAAAAAAAAAAAAAAAGAATCTGGGACTCCTGTAAGCTAAAGACCCCAGTGCCCTATAAAGAAATGTATTTTATAATGTTTCCTTACAGTATAGGAACCTGAGAGGTCACATATGCAGGGAAAGTGAATTACATATAATTTCATACAGTTGACAGCTCATGAAAAGTTGCTTTTCAGCTTACAAAGCATTTTAACATCTATCATCCTATTTGAAGCCCACAAGAGCCCTGCATAATAAGAAGAACAAGTGTTCAGCATCTTCATTTCACAGACGAGGAAATAGTGGCTCAGGGAAATTAGGACTTGTCCAAAGCCATGTTTCTTTTAAACTAAGACATGAACCCAAATCTTCTGCTCTAAATCCCTTGATCTTTTTATCATATCAAAATGCACTGAGAGAATGGGTGTCACCAAAAAAAAAAAAAAAAGACTGCATGTATTAAGAACATTCTAGAAGCCAGGTGCTTTGCCAGGTATTTTATATGTGTTATCTTATGTAATCCAGCCTGAGCTTTAGTCTTAAATGTCCAATTGCCTACCTCACTTCCCACTTTGATAATCTAATAAGTTTTCAAACTTACAGAGTCTAAGGTAGCATCGCAGATAGCCTAGACAAGAGATGGTAGTTCAGATGGAAGTGATTTTAGTAGAGGTGGAGAAAAATTAAGATGCTTAGGGTATATTTTAGAGAGCAGGTTCACTGAGTTTCCTGACGGCGGGGAGAGGGAACTGAGGAACCAAGAGGGACTCAAATTTTTCACATAATCACTTTGATGGATGCTGATGCTCTTTACTGAGACAGAGTGTTTGCTTAAAAATGTAAATCAGATAAGGCTGCTCCTCTGTTTAAATCCCTCAGTGGCTCCTTATTGCTCTTACAGCAATCCCTCACCTTGCCCTACAAGGCACTCCGTGATTTGGCCACTCTCCAGCCTCTCTTCCACCAAGTACCCATTTGTTCCGTGTGCTCAGTCCCCAGCGGCCTCCTCTCTGTCCTCCAGCTCTGCACTCCTGTCTCCTCCCTGGGCTTTGCTTTTGCTTCCTCTGCCCAGAAAACTCTACCCTTGATGCTCATTCTCCTCTCCTCAGATCTCAGTTCAGACGTCACCTCCTTAGGGAAGCCTTTTCTGATCGTTCTGTCTCAAGTGCTCACATGTTCACTGTCAAGTCTGCATTACCCTGTTTATTGCCTTTGCAGCACTGCATCACAATTTTAATTAACTTGTTCACAGATTTTTTTCCTTATTTATTGTCTAGGGACCCTGTCACCTCTGCTTTCTGAAATATGTGCCCTTTAACTTTGAATAGTGCATATTAGCTTAGTAGATGCTCAATAAATATTTACCTAATGAATATTTATTCAACAAATAAACAACACTGAGACTAAGTACCATTATTATTTCCATATTACAGCTAAGGAGACAGAGGCCTAGATAATAATTTGCCAATTGCTTCACATTTAGTAGGTGGTACAGCCAAAAATTGATCCCAAGCATATCTGACTCTTGCTTTTAATCAAAGATCTATATTGTGACCTTATTTTTTAAAAAAATTCCTTGTATTTGTTCATCAAACATTTATTGGACACTTACAATGTACCAGGCACAGCAGACCACACTGGACAAATTCTAGCTCTTCAAAAACGTGATACATTCCCTGGCTTCATGTGACTTACAAAGCAAGCAGGCAATCCTTTTGTAAGGTGAAAAAATGATCACCCATTCATTTTACACATTATGTGACTCACTTAAACCTGCACATACTTGTTATAACAAAAGAATCATAGGAATAAGCTAGTTCTTGAAACGGCATTTTGTCCCCCTTCCCTCCCATCCCAGCTGACAAGAATCCCTTCTTTTAGATAATTTTCTCTAATGGATGTCTTAGAAGATTTTGTAAATAGCTGACCAAAGTAAAATATATACAACTTACTCGGGACCATCCAAGTGGTTTTTCATAACAGACTGAATTATTAGTGATACAGATGTGATCCCTTAAATTGGCATTAAAGGAAAACCTGGAGGAGCGAGTTGAAAGAAGTGAGTTGTATATTAAAAACCTGCGTTCAGACAGGCACAGTGGCTCATGCCTGTAATCCCAACACTTTGGGAGGCCAAGGCAGGCGCATCACGAGGTGAGGAGTTCAAGACCAGCCTGGCCAATATGGTGAAACCTCGTTTCTACTAAAAATACAAAAATTAGCTGGGCATGGTGGAGTGTGCCTGTAGTCCCAGCTACTCGGGAGGCTGAGGCAGAAGAATTGCTTGAACTCGGGAGACAGAGGCTGCAGTGAGCCGAGATTGCACCACTGCACTCCAGCCTGGGCAACAGAGCGAGACTCCATCTCAAAAACAAACAAACAAACAAACAAAACCTGGGTTCTAGTTCCAGTTCTAACCCTAAACTAATGACAGCCAAGTCACAACCTTTTAAAAATTTCTTTTCTCATCAATAAAATGAAAAAAAAAAAAAGAGTGCGTACTACCTACATCATAGGGAATCAGGAATTCCATATCATAAGACAAAATTGTGTGAAACTAATGAATTCATAAAAATGCTCTGAAAAGCCAATGATTCCATGAAAGATGTTTCTAGGACCTCATTTGCTCCTTAAAGGATGGGGAAAGTGGATGGGTCACAGGTACAAAGGGATAGAGAGTTCTGTTTTCTTTCCCAGCCTTATTCTTTCACTCATTCATGCTGGGATTCCATGCCTCTGAGCTTCCAGACACACAGTTCCTTCTGCCCTCCATGCCCTTTCCTCACTGATGATTTTCTTGTTCTATTTCAAGACTCAGGTTGAACCTCACTTTCCCTATACAGCCTCCCTGACTCCTCCCTCTAAGCAGAGTAATTGTTCCTTTTTCTGTGTTTTTTGAATAATGTGATATACTTCTCAAATCCAGCTTATGTTAACGTTATAGTGTCATCTGTTTATAGATCACTAGATTGGGAGCTTCAGGAGGGCAGGGACTGTCCAGTGTTCATGGGATTGTCTTCCCCACATCCACCTTCCAGTAACAGCTCCTGTTCACCTACACCCATGTGGTTATCATAGGGTCCACCATCCTAGTCCAGTGTGACCCCACACCTTGCCCCTGCTGATGGGTTGGAGGTAGGCACCTGACAGAAGGAGAGAATCCCACCCCACAGGGCAGAGTAATCTGGTGAGCTCCTGGTCCAGGGCTAATCGGTGGCTTTCCTTGGGAATTCTGGAATTGCAACTGAGAAAAGGAATTTAGTGTCTCTGGTTTTGAAGCAAGAAATTTCAGAGCAATTGGTAGCCCTGTTTTCTGACAATAAGGGCAAAATCAATGGAAGTCTTTAGAAACAGAAGAATGAAATAAATGAACTGAGGGGAACAGAGCTCAGATGGAGGGTCCTGAGCTCTTGAACCCCCTGTTCTAGAAGTCATGTTTCACTGCTAGGGTTTGCACAAAGACACCCTAGTATCCCTATAATAAATTATACCCGAGTCCTTATAATGAACTCCCTATTGTGCATTGACCACTTCGAGTTTTTGCCAACACCAAAAATAAATAAGTAAACATAAATTTTCAGTTCTAACTAATAGAAATTGCCTTGTGCATCTTTGGAATCCCTAGTGTTTGGCACAATCTTTAGCTTATTGTCTACTCACTAGTTAAATTAGTAAATTAATTAATCCTAATCCCAATTCCTGTGTCATACAGTTTTTACAATACTAAACAGAAATGCCTGACCTTATAAATGACCAAATACAAAAATGTAGTTGTGTTTTTAGCTTTAAAAATGGACTTAAAAATATATTTCAACTTACCCTCTAAACAAACCTTCAGAATATTTATAACTCAATTATAAATATAAGCATCTATTAAGTGAACCGAATATTTGGACATCCCATTACAGTAGGGTAAAAATTGCTTAAGGAAATGCTGGCAGCACACAGTGGTGTGAATGGACAGGAGAGTGATGTTTTGACCTTAGCTCTATAGCTTAGGACTGCTGGGACTGAACCTCCCTGGGCTTCAGTTTCCTCACTCAAAAAACAAAGAACAGATAAGATAGGGAGTTGGGCTTAGAGAAAATCTACCCTCCTGACCTCACAAATTTATTATGACTCTTAAATGAGGTAAGATGTTAAAGATCTTGGACAGCTGTAACGTAACAACCAAAATGGGTATAGCTTTCACTATTAATAGTTAACCATTATTGTCCTAGCATTGCTAGTAATTACTTTGATAAATTGTTTTTTCTTTATTTTATGCCTGTTAGAGCTGTTATTAAAAATCTAAATAACCAAGTCGAATCAACCCAATCAGCTTTACTATTATAGTACTAGAAGTACTACCACCCATGATTGGTTTGTGACAACCAATATAAAGGTCCCCTTAGAGACAGATGGGGGACGGGTAGAAGAATGGCTCGGAATATTCTTCTGAAACACTCTTCGGTACCTTTCCCTTTTCTCTCAGCTTCTCTCTCTTTCTTCACCTCGCACTGAGTGCTATTTCCCAAAACAGAAGTCTTTTATTATAATAATAGTATGTTAGACTTTCCTGACATTTTATTTTGAAGGAAATCCAAGTCACTGAACAAGCAAGTGTTGTCTCCTTTAAACGGTTGAAGAAACTGGCCCAGGGAGGCGATGCCCCCGGAAAGTCACACGGCTGGTGAGTGACAGAACCAAGGGGAAAGAGCTGAATCTTCTGCTCAGACCATCTAGAATACATGAACAATGCCATTGTTCTCTCTATACCAAAATAACTGAGGCAGGGAGGCCTAAATGCTCTTTGTTGCCATTGGGAAGGAAAGGGGCAGAAATGAGCGGGTGCTTAATCACTGTGCCCCTGGCCCAGTTTCCTCACCCTTCTTCCTCCCAGTGCTCTCCAAGAATTGCAGGAAATCAGACCTCTAATATGGAAAAAATAACACTTAGCAAAGAAAATGGCAAACATTCCCACCGGGGTTCTGTTTTCTGAGAATCCATTGATTAGCTTTTCAAGGATGAAGTCTCCGGACAAAGAGCAGGATGGAACCTGGGAAACACGTGCCCCAGGCTCGCTGAGGATCCCCCTGTTAAGAGGCATCTTGGCTCTGTGTGGAGCGGGCGACACGGCACTTGGGGGGCTGCAGAAGAGGAGGGGAAAGAGAGAGGCCATATGCCACAAATGGAGATCCCCACCATTGTCTTTCTTGTCCTGAACCCCAAAGCTGAGGCCACAGTCCAAGCTTTGGGCTGAGCGTAAGCAGTGCGTGCATTTCTCCAAGAACCATGATTACCTTCAGATCCAGAAAACCCGCCCCCAGAATGATGAGAATTTCTATTAGTAAAGATAATGACAGCCAGCACTTATCAAGCTTGTTACATGTGCCAGGCCTGACTCCCCTCATTCTCCATGCATTAAATCGTGTAATTCTTAAAATCATCTCCAGGAGCTAATAGAGCTTGGAGAGCTAATAGAGCTTGGAAAACATGGCGGATAATTCATAATTAGTGTCTGGTTGTGCTTCACCATGTTTTTACATTTATCTTGCAATATAGGGCTTCTGATGTTTTGGAAGTTATTCTAAACCAGAAGAGGAAGTCCTGTTGGAAAGATCTGACACAGAAGGATATGGAAAAGAGGCCCAGTGTCTCTCTCCAGCCATGTCCCTGTTTCTCTGCAGCAGTTAGGGTGTTAGGGTTTTCAAGGGCTTCCCCAGGAGACTGAAGTCTGCAGTAACTTAGGGCAAGAAAAAAAGAAGCCACATGTCATCAGTTTTGTAGGAGAAAACAGCATTAAATGTAAAAGGAAGGCTTACCCCGGAGATACTACAATGTAGATGATAGAGATTTTCCTTCATGTGCTCAATTGTGCATTCTGTGGAAGATTGTATCTGTTGTCATTTGTGTACTCAGAGCCTAGCACGGAGATTGCCAGCATGTAAAACAGTCCTAATAAATATTTGTTGAATGAATGAAAAGAGCGATGGAAAAGATAAACAGTTCTCTGGGACCATTCAAATTATTTTGCTGTTCTATAATTTTTACGTCAAATATTTCTTGAAATTATATTATCACAGAATTTATGAATAGAACTTTAAAATTCATTTAATCCGTTCTTTTTATTTCTTAGGAAAGAAAGAATGGGGCCCAGAAAGGCTAAGCAATGTTCCTCAGGTCACAAAGCTCACCAGAGGCACAGCTAGAGCTAGGACAATGCTTCCTGACTCCTCATCCACCATCATTTCTGCCTGTATACCATGTTGCCTCACACCTGGCAATAAGAAAACTCATCTTTGTCCTTACTCTAATGGAATAATGTGGGTTTTTTTCTTCATTATGCAGCTTTCCTCTTGATTTTCCTCTTGGTTCTCCTCTTGATTCATTGTCTTGAAAAGTGCTCTGATTTTTTTTACCCCTTAAGACTTTTGCAAGAAGATGCAGCAGAAGTATGGATGAGGAACAATTGGTAGTTCTGGAAAAGTGAGTGGGTCAGTGCAAGAGTTGGTGTACACTGTAAATTATGAACACACGAAATAGAACTATTTGCAAGGCTGTGTTGAATATTCTGAGAGAGTTGACCGCAAAATAAATAGGAAGGCTCTTGCGTTGCACTGAGGAAGCACACCTGAGCTGCCCATCTTTTCCTTCTTGCCTATGGTTCAGCCTTGGTTCTGGAAGGATAAACACATGTGCCTTGGCCTTGTCCCAGAGCAACAGCCAATTCAGCCACCTGGGAGCCTGGCCAATTAAATTATTTCTCATGAGAAATTGGAATTGGGACCCAGAGACTGTGTCAGTGGGGAGCCATGTAACAGGTTCTGTAGAGCCTGGGACTAACGAAGTTTAGAGGCAGCTATGCTAGAAGTGACATTAGGCCATATGCAATGGGTGAGGAGGCAAGGAAGTTCGTTTGTGGAAGGAAGAGAAAATACATAAAGAAAAGGAGAAATGAAATGAAAGAGAGGGAGAGGCCTGATAACTCTCAAATTCCCACAGTGATGATTTTTCCAACAGGGTTTCATATAATCCCTCTACATCTTTTTTATTAATCTTTTTACCTTGATACAATTGTAGTATGTTTTTGTTCTTTGCAAGGAGATGTTGACGTCAGAGTTGGAGCAGCCAATAGAGCAGAAGATACATTTTGCTTTTAAAGTGAACTGCTGCTGGAAAAGCAATGCAATTTTGAGAATGAGGATGGAAGAGAATAGAGCTGGCAGAAACAGGAAAGGGGCCCCAAGAAGACCGAGGCATGGAGAATGCCACAGCAGCGAGCCTGGGGAGACTGAAGGGCGTGGGTGAATTGGCTGTCTTCCAGACACCCCGTTGACTTGGTGCCCAACCATTCACATTTTCTGTCCCCAAGAGCCAATCAGCTGCTCATCAGCACAGCACAGGGAAAGCATCAAAGGGATTTAATAATGGTTGGCAAATGTCAAATTACATTGAATCTAAACCAAATTCCAGACATTTAGGGCTGTGCAGTCATTAACAATCAATTAGTGCACTTGCTTTTCAGTCAAAGCATTTTTAATACCCTCTCCTTTCCATGACAAGAAAACACATGCTTCGCCTCCTTCTCCCCTCAGCAGCTGAGCAATGCATCCCTCCTCTAGCTTAGTCAGTGAAGGAACAATTTAGTCGCTGTTCTCATTGTGGTTTCCTCTCCTTGTTTGCACTTTCAGGAGTGGAAGGAACTGTTAAGTGGCATTTATACAGCCCATCCTGCAAAATGTGGGCTAAGGAAAGAGAAATTGGTCATTTTTCTCTTTCTTAGGAATCATGAAACAATAAAAGTAAAGATGATGTAGAGAATCGTCCAAAACCTTTTCTCTAGTAGGAATCATGAGACAGTGGACTCTGGTACTCAGAGGAATGATGCATACCAACTACACAGGGAGGATGTTACGTGAACTCATTTCACCTCTAATAGCCCATGTTCTGATGCAGCAGGATTACATTCCAGCAACAGAGCCAGTAAACATTTACCACAAAACAAGACGTCGTTCTATTGATTGCTGCGTATCTGCTCCATCCTTCCCTTTCCAAATTAGCTCAGATTTATGGCAATTCCCTTCCTGTTCCATGAGCCAACCACATCATCTCTGGGGTGCTGCAGGTCAGAGGAAGGAGATAAGCAGGGATCTGTCTCTGAGCATTTTCAGAAAGAGATTTCACAGGGGTTTTGAGAATTCCTCTTTTGCTCATATTTTTCCCTGCTAGGTCTTCCACAGGCCTATTCTTAGAATAACTTTCTCAGAATACACAAAAGCCCATTTTTGCAAACTGCAACATATATTCCTTCCTCCAATTTTGTTGATTAAAAAAATCTGGACATACAACTGGGCTTAGCTCAAAATGCTTTGTTGACAGACAACAGACTCATATGGGGTCTTCAAGCTCTCTCTCTCTCTCTCTCTCTCAGGGTCCTCAAGCTCTTAGCCCCAGGGAGTTTCTGCTTAAAAGCTGAGCTTCAGTGGCAAAAAATGGCAGTGAGGAAGAAGGCAAAGTTTTAAAGAACAAAGAGGACTTGCAACGTAGAGGGTGCCAATGGCTTCTGAGAAGCCAAGGGTAAGACACAGACTGTAGTCTTACATCTTAAAGCAGGCAAATTCTTCAGTCTTGGTAACAGGTATTTCTCTTCTTTTTCTTTTCTTTTTTCTTTCTTTTTTTTATTTTTATTTTTATTTTTTTTTTTGAGACAGGGACTCACTCTGTCTCCCAGGCTAGAGTACAGTGGTATGATCTTGGCTCACTGCAACTTCTGCCTACCAGGTTCAAGTGATTCTCCTGCCTCAGCCTCCTGAGTAGCTGGGATTATAGGCGTGTACTACCACACCCAGTTAATTTGTGTATTTTTTATAGAGATGGGGTTTTGCCATGTTGGCCAGGCTGGTCTCGAACTGCTGGTCTCAAGTGATCCGCCTGCCTTGGCCTCCCAAATTACTGGGATTACAGACATGAGCCACTGCGCCTGGCCAGTAACGGATATTTCTATGCTCGGTTTGGGGCCTGGGCCAGAGATTACCTCAGCAAAGGGCAAAAGATGCCAAGTCCATATAAGAGGACTGAATCAAACCCAACCAAATACAAACTACTATCCCCAAAGAGTTACCACCATAGATGTCTTTTCTGGGAAAAGACCCAGGGATAGTCGATTTCAGTACACTTTCAAGAGTGGGTTCCTGGAACTTTACCTGAACAGCTGCCTTCTTGGAAGTCACCCCATAGTGACTGGTGGTAGGGCAGTTTTCTTTGTGACAGATCCCAAACATATGCAGTCCAATGAACAGACACACCACACTTTAAGCAAATCATAAGTACAGATGTTTAAAAATCCACATTTTTCAGAAAACTAGAGAAGGCTTGTTTTCTTTGTAAAAATGTTGCTTTGCTTTGCTTCACAGAATGATCCCTCTCCCAAAGTGTTTCTGAGACTGAGGTGGTCTGGGATGACCCTGAGAGGGCGTGTTAAAATGCAGATGCCCAAGCCCCACCCTGCAGAGGGTATGATTCAGGTTTGGGGTGAAACTCAGAAAATTGAATTTTTTTAAAAACACCCTTGATGATTCTGATGCAGGTGGTCTTGGCCCACACCTTAAGAAACATTGCACACAGTGGGTTTCTGCATGCATTTAAACAGAAGTCCACTTCTGTTTGGAAAATAATTATGTTGTGTAAATCAAAGCCCACCTTTATTGTAATGGAAAGGACTGGAACTAAGGGAGAAGGTTTATATTTGGTATTTTACAATCCTAACTCTCTGAGATTCATAAGATAGCTATTTTATTATTATTTTTTTTATTGCTCATGTGTCTTGTTAAGAAACATTCAAATTTGTAAGTATGTGATTGACACACCTTATACAACATGCATTCCTGTGCTGACCTACTGTCTGGCATATCACAGTGTTTAACAAATAGATATGTGTTGGAATCCTTCATGCTAGCCTGCAGTTTCCTGTTTCTAATTCTCCCTAGGGGGATCAGCAAAACAACCCAAATCATTCTCTTGGTAGCACCATTCTAAATTAGGCTGAAAAATGAACACCCTCCAACTGGGAGATAATGACTTTTTAAAGGTACAGAGGAAGAGGGAGGAGGAAGAAGGATGACCTAGGGGAGATGGGGCTATGTCATTGGGGTGACACTGGAGAAGGAAGCCCAATGTGGGCTTGGGAGATGGTTTTTCACTATGAATTTTTTTTTTTTTTTTTTTTTTTTTTTTTTGCAGATATCAGAAGGTAGAGAGGAGACAGAAAGGCAAAACAGGAAAAGAGAATAAATGGGAAGAAAAATGAAAACAAAGAAACCAAGATTGGGAACAGAAAGTTGTTACCAGTTCTCAGCATCAAAGACAAGATTTACATTTTGGCCATTCATTAATATTGTCATCATGTACTATATGTGCATTGGAGTATAGTTAGATATTTCTAAGGAAAGAGAAAATAATTTTTTGCAAGTTTGAGACAGCATCAATTCACTTAAGGTTTCTAGTGGTAAATCTTTTGGTCTTTGTTTCCATGAGTTCACCAAAGCATGTAAATAAGATCAGAGTTTTAAAATTTCTAATAGTCTGGGTGCTTTGACTAGCAATCCTATAATTCTAGTTCATGTATTTCTCAGAACAGTCTGCAAACTTAACCCCAAGAACAGAATGTTGTCGAGCTGCAAAAAGTGTGTTGTCATTGCTTAGGTTCTGATGTTAGAGTTCACAAATGATGATCCTTTAAATATACCCCCAGTGACTCAAACACATCCTCATTTTTATAAAGGACTGTTGACTTTCTGCTCGCAGCAAAATAAGGATGCTGAAAGTTGTTGATTCAAAGAACAGAAGCAAGGCCAGCAAGTAGGGATGTGTAATTGCCATTATTATCTAACAAGAAGCTGCCCACTTGCTGGTAGCTCTTTGCTGTGATAAGCTCTGCAGACCCAGGTTCCTGTAGACTCTCATTTTGGTCATGTAGGAGACTTTGCCTGCCAGAAAATATTGCTTCAGTTCCTTTATGAAATGGTATAACTATCCTGGAGTTCTGCAGTGATGGGCAAAAAACTGCCTGCCTGATTACTTACACTTCCCACCTCCTGAATCCCCAAATTGGGCACTCGCTTCTATTTTTTTCCATCCATTATCTCCCTACCTCTCATCCTCCCTGCACTTAAAAACTTTTCATATGAACGGATGGAATAAACGCATTAACTTTAAGGTCCATATGATAGATACGGCATAAAGAATGATGTGTTCCTGATTAGTTGTAATTTAAAAAGAAGGAAACCCTTAGGCTAAAACAATAAATATTTAATAGTAGAATATCAAGTGTTTGGGAGCTGACTGGAAAAATATTTTGGGGGCTGAGTTGTGTGTTCATGTGCATGTATAGGCAGTGGCCTGGGCATCTCAGAACTGTGCCATGAAGGTGAGCACATTTTGAAGCTGTGCCTCACAGCATGCATTGGTTTCCGGGCATTGACTGTTGATTGGGAAACCAAGGGAAAGGCTAAGACTTACTTGGAACAGTCAAGATCTAATGCTCAGGGCTCCATCCCCAGAACAATGGCAGGACGTGGCCAAGAGCCCACCCACCGAAAGTGCCTGTACCTGAGGGAATGCGTGTTCCAAGCAGGGGAAAACGAGGCAGAGAATGTGCATTCACTCCACTCACAGGCCACATTATCTTTTTCCTCTTATGGGATCTCTGCATCCTTAAGTAACTTCCCAGTCATCAAATCAGTCTTTATTAAATTTTCACATGCACTTAGTTTTCGATTCAATTTGAAATGTGCTCCGAGGAGCATCATATGGACTAAATAATTAGCTAAAGAGAAATGGTACAGCATAGATTTTAGAGAATGGCACAGAACAGTGCCTCTTAAATACCACCAGTAGTAACTGAGGGCTTTTATGTAACACAAAGATGTGTACTTTTATTTTGAGTTATTAATTTATTTTCATTTTTATTTAAAGGAAAAAATAGCTTATCAGACCAGTAGTTTTGGGGATATTTTTGCCAAGAACAAAGCTAAAACAGGTATTTGGGGTTTAAAAAGTGTGTCAATTTAAAAAACTATTAAAGAAGTAATAAATAGTGCAAGGATAATAAAAGAATCTTGAAGGCTGTGCTCAAGTAACTGAAGTTTAAGAAACACTGCCAAGTCCAGGAGAGCATCACTGCATATCAACTGCCCTGGATTTACTCCTGTTCTGCAAAGGATGTACTATATGACCTTGGACAAGTTGGAACCTCTCTGAACCTCAGTTGATTCAAGTAGAATGGTGACATTGAAGGAGATTGCCAAGATCACCTCCCATGGTAGCATGTGGTGATGCTATTGATATTACAGGTTACCTTCTGCGTCTAGTGAGGTGGAAATGGGGAAATGATGTCAATCGTGATACTATGTCTGGAGACATCATGTACATAAGCATCGAGTTGACTCCTCCTCACCCTGAAGCAGTGAGGTATAGAGAAAAGTCTGCCACTTACTGTGTTCCCTGGGCCTTGATCAAGTTACTTACTCCATTTGAACCCCAGTTTCTCTACTTGTTTTTTGAATTATGTTTTTAATTGACAAACAAAAATCATATATATTTATCGTAAACAACCTGTTTTAAAATGTGTATACATTGTGGAACAGCTCAGTCAAGCCATAATTAACATATGCATTACCTCATATACTTACCATTTTTGTGGTGAGAACATTTAAAACTTATTCTGTTAGTGATTTTTGCACAAATACATTTCTAGTAATTATAGTTACCATGTTGTACAATAGATCCTTGTATTCCTCCTGTAGAACCGAAATTTTATATCCTTTGACCAATATTTCCCCAACTCCTCCTCACTTCAAAGCCCCTGGTAACCATGACTCTACTCTCTGCTTCTATGAGTTCAGCTGTTTTAGATTCTGCATATAAGTGAGATAATGCAATATTTGTCTTTCTGTGCCCCCAGTTTTACCATTTGTGACAGAAAATGGTCATGCTGATGAATAATACCTATTCAGTGTATGCAGTCTTATTGGACAACTCAAATGCAGTGTATGTAAAATGAAAAATTTCATAAACATAAGTAAATGTTTATAAAACAAACATAAATTTTGTTCTTCCACCCTCCTGTAACTTTGTCATCACTTCCTCATTTTTAAATATAGTGTTGTTGTATGTATAGCTATATCATGATCAGGCAAAAAAGTTAATAGGTTAAGTTCAAGCCAGTCACTATTGATAGTTTTTAAAATCTCAGATAAAATATTTAATGTTGGAGAAGGAATTAGGAATTGGCCCATGGATAAAACAGAAAACCATCACCTGCCAGTGACCTCAAAATCTTATTTTAGTTAAAAGTTTTAACCATCTCCTCTTCTAAACCTGTAAGTGGAAAACGAGCTACAAATAATAAATTATTTATCAACTCCACTGAACTCTGCTTTTTATGAGACTTCTTTCCATTACCCCAGCATTCCCGACTCCATATACAACCTCAGATTATAGCCGGTACGCACCTTCTTCCCCCTAGGACATGCAGGTTACACTTTCAGACTACTGCCTGTTGGATTCAAATTATAGTTGTTTTTGCACGTAAGAATCCTTGTTACCAAGCTTGCCTATTTGATCGTCTAGTTGACTAGGAGATAAATATTTCTAGAAGATGACACACAAAGAACTTGCAACTTCTAAATAGGGAGAACACAGAAGAGAAAGTAGAATCACCCAATATAAAGTATACAGTCATTTTGTGCCAGGGCAAGCAACCCCGCAGTCTGGAGTCATCCCTGAATTTATATTATATTGTAAAAATAGATGCTCAAAAAGGTTGTAAAGTGGGCAATATATATATTTAGACCAGTCTTAAGCAAAAATTTCGTTTCTAAATATGTAAGCTTAAGTCTTTTAGCATATTCACTTATGTAAACCATCTCATTTCCTTATGGCAGATAGATTAGACTTACCACCCTCGTCTGAACATTTCAGTACAGTGCAATTTGTCCTTCACCTAAAACGTTCAATTTGATATCTTTTTGTAAGTCAGGGAAGTGGAATAATAAGCCTTCTTCTAGGTAATATTGCCAAGCTATCTTATCCTTCCTCACTCAGAGAAATTTCCAGGTTTGGTTATCAGAATTAAATTACTCATCTAGTTCCAGAGCTACTGAAGACACAGGGAGTAGGAGGCAGGTCTTCAGACTCCAGGGGCTGTGTTTTCCCCACTACATCATGTGTTTCTTGTCAGTCAGTTTTGGGCTGCCGTGTTGCCCAGCTCACTTGCCTGTTCGGGAGATGCGGCAGCTGATGCTTAACACTTCAAAACCATTTTTCCCGGCCCCTGCAGCACCTACTGTTCTCTTCACCTTGAGTTTTATAAGAGCAAGAACTTGATCACTCTCAGCTTCCCTTCCAAAACCACTGTCACACTCCTGACACCTGTTTCCTGTTCACGGACATGAGAAATGTCTGTATCCATGCAGCAAATTCAGTCACACTAGCCACGGTTACTAAAGTAAACATTTATTGGAAAGTTTCTTGTCAGATTCATTTGATTAGGGATAGAGGTTATTCACCACCGTATCCACTTCTGTAAGTCCAAAGAATGCAAAGAGAGCTTGACTAGTGCTGTGTCCCGTGTGACAAATGTGTTTTACTGTTGTTTCCTGTGGATGACACCACTTCTCTTGGGGAATCGCTGAGCTCAGGATGCTGAGGCGACGCCACCAGCTGGGTTCTCTACCTTCCTCCTTAATGGTGATGCTCTTTCCTGGAAGTCGTGTGTGGCAGAGATTTTAGTACTTTTCTTTTCAGTTCTGAGAATTTTCCCTGGGGCTTTCATCTCCCTCTCTTCTCTGGGTCTGAAGCTGCTTGTATTTCCATCTAGTTTTTTGTACTCTCCACAGCCAGCTGGATTTCCTGGCTTCCGGTTACCCATTTCCTCCCCACTCCAACCATCTCCTGTCATTTTACCTCCCCCCTACCCCTCACCCAAATTATTCCCTCTGATCTTTCCCCTTCCTCCTTCCTTCACAAACTGCTTCAAAGATCCTTTCCCAATAGGTTCCTATTAAACACCATCCCGGAACAAACTGCCTCCTTCTCTCGCCACATAAACTGCTTTCAATAAGCCTCTCCCAACCCCCTCAACAAATAACATCTTGTAATCTATATCATTCTAAAATATTGCTTTTCATAATCTCCAACAATTGGCTCCCTTTTTCCCCTTGAAGAAATAAACTCAGTGACCCTTCTTATTTGGGCATTGAGTTACCTCAACGAAAGTATAAAATACACACATACGCGCGCGCGCACACACACACACAACTTCCCAAACGAAGATAACCTAATACAACCTTTTGCTTTCCCTTTCTCCAAGAAAGAAAACTTTCACGAAGTAAGTACCCGCTTGTGTCTTTCGAAGATTTTTTTCCCCAGTGAAACAAGCTAAGGAGAAATACAGTAAAGCATTCCAAGACCAAACACATTCTACTGTTTATTACACATATTACATTCTTAAATAAAAATGCGTCACATAACATTTTTTGCATAGATATCTTACAATATACCAATTTAAAAAAGAATTATGAAACAGACCAGTAACAAAAATAAATTTCTTCTTCATTAATAATTTTGTAACATTAACATACCACCATCATATAATACAAATAATAGTTTTAAATCTTAAGACTTTTGTACAGCAAAAAAACTTGACAAAGTAATATATTTATATATATATATATATAAAAAGCTTAAAAAAAATAAAATGTCAAAAAAAGGCATAACCGAGGGCTATAAGACTGGGTACTTCTGTGATATATTATAAATACCAGAGAAGGCCTGAGAGAATGTGACGGGGGGAGGCGGGGAAGGAGACGGGGCTGGGAGTAGGTCTCTCCAAACACACTTGTTAGACACATCTGGCAAAAAGAAAACGTATAGTGCAAAAATAAATTTATTCAAGCAACTGCTAAGAGGATAATAAGGATTTGAAAGAAAAGTTTCGGTGGCTGGGAAGTTGTGTGGGAGTAGGAAGTGGGAGAAGGAGCTTGACGCGGGGGCGGGCAGGGGCTTGTGGAAAGGAAGGGGAGGCTTCAAAAACATTAGACATTTATTTTTGCCTCTGTGTTAGCAAGGAAATCTTGGCCATTAACAGGTGTATTTTTCCTCCCTGGAATGAAGCAGAAGTGAAAGATAAGGAAATTAAACTAAGTCTGGGTTTAGATAGGAAATGCATGCTGGGAAGAAAAAACAAAAAGGTTGAGAACCAGCCAATAAGCCCCAAAGCCTTCAGGACCTAGGTTTGCAGAAATCATTCTGCCTCCAGTCCAAAGGCCTAGGTTTAAAATGTCCCCTCTGCCCACCCCCAACCCCTCCCCACTATGTGGAACTCCCAGTGTGGTTTCGATATACTGGCAATTATAAGCATCCATCCCCCCCAAAAGATATTAGGCACTGGTGGCTACTCCTCCGAAACGTCAGTAGCCTGTTTTCCTTCCGTGAAGGTACGACAGGTACATATGCGCATGTCTAGGTGCGAGCATATATACCACCCTCATTATGCTGACGTGGGGTCCATCTTATGGCAGTAGACAGAAGCTGGACTCACAGCAAGTTACGATTCCAAAGCTCACAGTTGAAAAAAAATTGTATAAACAGTCCCCAACAAAGAACATTATCAACCTTCCCTCATGACCACTGAGAGGGAGCCCTGTTTGAAAGGAATATCTTGTTTGGGATATTTGTGAAGTGATGGCCCAGGATTTCTCTCTCTGTTTTTGACACCTGTTTCCCGAGGACTTTTATGTTAAATGCAAAACACCTGAAGAATACAGTACTCTATTGGAAGGATGCACGTAAGAAAGTTAACTGCAGCTTTATTTTTCCCTTTTCTGGGATCTATTAGGAACCAACAGAGGAGATTTAAGAGTGTTGAAAGCAAGAAAAAACCCTGAAGCCTCAGGCAGTTCGTCATGGGAGGTCACGTTATTTACAAGAAGTTTTTGCTTCCTTTCACACGTTTCTGTTGTTCCATCTCAAGTATTCCCAAATATCCTCACTGAGGAAAGTAGGCCATCAAAGAGACATTGATGTATACTCAGGATAGGCCCTCTAGATTTCAAACTGAGATATCACCATGTTCACCGAAATTTAACCCAGACACCCAGAATTTGAGTCCTCCCCTCCTGCCTCCCAACTCTTGTGACTGGCAGGCGGCCACTTCCCGAAAATGCAAAGGAAAGCTTCCAGGAGTAAATTTCAATCAGGTTCTATTTACTGAATGTTCATTTTGGCAATGTACTGGGTGCAAAATTGCAGCCAGAAATGTTGGCCCTCTTGAGATTTCAAAAAAATTCTAATAAACTAAAAAATGAACCTGATTTTTTGTAGTTAAATGTGTTCCATCTTTATCTTACTTTGCCTACCTTCTTCCCGCACCTAAAAGCAACTCATGCAAAAAGCACTTCCCACTTTTTATTTAACATTTTAAGAAGTGACTTCCATAAAGGAAATCATTTTGAACCATCAAAACTGGTCACTGGGTTTTGTTCTTGCAACTTGAGTTTCTTTCTTTTGGCTTTGCCATAAAACGCAGTAATAAAGGCAAGAGGCAATGTTCCGAATGCACTGGAAGAGCCATCCAAAAGCCCCATTTCTTTCCCCTTTGATGTAAATAGACATGGATAATCTGGAAAGCTTATCCCAAACAAAAGTCCTTATAAAATCTTCTCTGAAGCCAGAGAAGATTTTTTAAAACTAGGATTCGGTTCTGCTAATCAGGCATGAGGTTGGCTGTCCTTTTACCCTGTTATCATCAGGCAATCAAAGATGTACAAAGGGCACAAGAGGTGCAGGTGGAGAGGAGATGGCGTCGAGAGGAGGAGATTTGAAGGGCTTTGCAAGGGAAAGCACACAGAGAGGAGGAAATGGTCAGCATGAAGTTCATTTTGGGGTCTCCAATATTTTTACAAAAATGCAGCTTTGTCATGGAATCTGAACATCTCTTTTTCTGGACATAATACTCATTACCACCAGGCATTGAGCTGAGCCATTAACCATGGGTGGGTCAGGCGGCCAGTAGCTAGGAGCAGCATTATAATTTCAGGTTTCCATGTCTATGACTTACAGTCATGTGGCAGGAGAAAGAAGTATAATTTGAAATTACAAAAAAAAAAAAAATTGTCAGTGGCTTAGAAACTCTTTTTCTACATGTCCAACTCTGAACCCTGGACAAAAGCGTGCTTGTTAGGACACCACCAGAAACACCAGGCCGGGTTTTTCCTTTCAAATTTGGGATCCCCTGGAGTGTTAGGAGATAACAATTGAAATGAGAAAGGGGTTTAATGTGTTTCAAATGTCCATTAATGCACTGTTTTAAATAACCAGTCCTCTTGGGAGCAAAATGTCTTCAGGCTACTTCTTGGAAAACCTGCTCGATCTAGAGGCTCTTAGCAACCATCTCTGCCACTGCAGAGGTGATGGACATTTTATTACAAATCCATTTCCAAAATGATCAGGACTGGTCATCATTCACGGGTGTCAAGTGGGCTAAAGAAGAACAGTTTCAAAGCCATCCACTTAGCACCCACCAAATTCTTAGGCCAATTCTCACAGTCAACAAATGACTCTGAAGCAAGCAAGCACCACCATTGAGTTTCAATGCACCCTGCTCCAAGAAAGGTCAGGAGCAGATTACAAAGGACCTCACTGATACAAAAGAGAGAGAAATTACTGAACATTTCAGACACTGATGAGGACCAAAGGGCCTTTGTTCTGCCACATTCAAATGAGACCACAGATGACAATAGGGAGCAAACAAGCAATGATTACTCTTTTGCATTTTTTAAACTTTCTTTTTAATAGAGCCTTGCATTGGTCAGTTCGAAAATTAAATTAAGTATTATAAACCCTTAATAATAGCATTTCGAGAGGCAAGAGCAGCTCCAGCTTGGGAGAGAACATTTGCAAATCGTGGTGGCCATGGCTTAATGCCATCACTGGCGTGTGCGTGCATTCATGCTGGAGGCTGCTACATAAAGGAAAAGAACCAACAGAATTCAGGGTGTCTAAAAGTTTCATCTAGTGCACTGACTGGAGGCGCTACAGTTTAATACAGCTGAGGTTCAAGGTCCCTCACACATCCTTCATCCAGGAAGGATACACCACACATTCAAATATAATCCCACGGTACGCCCTGATGGACTGGCCACAAAATGCACTCAAATGCAGTAGAGAACTACGAGATTGTCAGCAAGCAGTGCTCCAGAAATTCTTTTTAAGTCATGTCTAGTTTTAAATCTTTGGAATAAAACTGATTTTAATACCCTCCAACTAACATACATATAATTGCCTCCGGCAAATGGACAGATTTTATGTGTGTGTGTGTGTGTGTGTGTTAACGGGTGTTGTTTCTTTTTTTTTTTTCGTTTTGTATTATTTTGTTTTTTTGTTTTTTTTTGTTTTTTGTTTTTTTTGGTCTAAATAGAAAAAAGGAAAAGGAGAAAGTAAATTCTTAGGGCCAGACCTCGAAATGCCCCAAGTGTCCAATTGGCAGCTACAGCATTTGTGAGGAGGTTCCTTTGCCCTCAGACGAGTAGTTTCAACATTTCAGTGAAAACAAAGGTTGCAGAAAGCTGAAAAGCCAGATCTTGAAGGTTGCTGTCATATATGTGTTTGTGTTTCTTATATTATTATTTTCTTTTGACTTCAGTTTTGCATCCCAAATATGTATGGGGTGGCATTTTAACAGTCAATGAGTCAAACAGTCAGAGGAGGACAGGAGGGGAGCCAGCTGGTAGGAGGGAGCAGCAACCGTGTGTGGACCAAGCGCCATTTTTGTTTTATAGACGTGTCTTGAAGGGATGGTCCCAGAATATACAAAATATACAATCTGTCCTAATAACCACCCCGCTTGCTTGCATAGGCCATTTGATGGTCCTAAAGGCAGTCTTTGGAGTTGAGGCCAGTGCCAGCTAGCTAGGAATGCGGGTAGATAGAGACCACTATTAGATGTGTGTGTGTGGTATGACAAATAAGGACTGTAGACTCCTTTGGAGTCAGCTTGCAGAGTAAATGTGAGGCCTCTGTTAATCCTGGGGGTTCTAGGTCACAAGTCATGGTGGGCCTAGCCAAAAAAAAAAACAAAGAAAGAAACGTTTCTCTCCTTTTAGACAGCCCATGAGAAACACCTCAACCTTTTCCTTAAGTGTCAACCCTTCGCTCCCACAATGGCGTTTTAAATCGTGTATTGTAACAAGTAGGGGAATGGGAGCTCGGTGGGCATGACAGAGAAGATAGGATGATCTTTTGTGAAGCCACTAGACTTGGGAGGCATCCTCAGTTTTCCCCACTCCTGGAAAGAGTGATATTTTTGGCTTTTTGTCAGGTCATAAACCAGAGTTAAATTAAATACGCAGCTGCCCTCTGAGACTAGCGACATCTATGCTGTAACTGGTTATGGGGTAGCAATGACACACAGCACAACGGTTGATCACTATGAGCTGAGGTCATCATGCCTCAAGGAGGATGAGAGAACTGTGATGTCCCATCTGATTGGCTGCTTCGAGAGCTGGACATCCAGGTGCCGAGAGAGTCCTGGAGAGGTTTAGTCCATGGAGAAAAGATAAAACATTTAAGCTTCCAAATAAGCTTTTCAAGTTTTCATTAGCAAAAACGGAGAGATTAAAAAGAAAAAATCTAGCACTGGCAATAAGGTGAGGCTCAAGGGATATACTGTGATTTATCATCAAGGACTTTATTCTCTTGGCCACTCTGCAGTCATGCTAGAAGTTTCCAGAATCCCTAGTGCATATGGTGTGCAAAAGTCAAAAAGTAAGAAAACTCCTCCCTTGAGAGTGAAGTCTACAGAAATGCAGGCCAGAAAGGTGTAAGGTGTTATTCCAGAGTCTGCCGCCGCTAAGGCCGTTGGGATCGACGCGAAAGATCTCAATAGTACTAAGAACCAAAACCAGTCAACAGTTCTGTGAGGAAGTCTCACGCACGGAATAGTAGGACTTTTCACACACAAAGGACAAATAAACCAAGAGTTAATTTTGGCTACCAAACTGCAATTTGGTTTTCTAGGTCATTTTCCCCCAACTATTTAAAAAGAAACATTAGTGCTACACATATGCAACTTTAAGATGCTGGATTCTCCTATCAAGTTGCACTGAGAAGCAAGTTAAATAAGCCCCTCGGACTGCCATCCACCTGCAAAGACGTCACATTCATTTTCTTTGATTTCCATTGGCAACAGTGGGAAATAATTCCAATAGTGCTGAAGTAAGCAGCCAGTCTGCCTTGCTGAGTTCACCTGGTTTCCTTCTTCATCTTCTTCCATCTGGCTAGGGCAAGGCATAAAGAATAGACGTATATATTTTAAATATAGTTGAGTGCATGACAGTGTGTATGTGTGTGGGTCTGTGCGTGTATGTATATGTGTGTGTGTGTGTACAGAGGTTTATAAGTGAGAACTTTCTTCTGCGAGGCAATGGGTCCCCGCCTGAAGTCCAGCCCCCTGCCTCACGGCGTTTCCTTTAGACACTAGCCGATGCCACGGCAACTCTGGCCTTTCGGTTTTTTAGATATGTCTCTTCATGTGGAGGGCAAGATGGTCAGACCTGGAAAAACACCTAGGAGATATAAACAACAAGGATGTTAGAGAGCTCCCAGCAAACAGCTTGACTTGCATCACTCCTTAGGAAATGATTTCCCTTACTTTAAACAGAGACAGTGCACATGCATTGAGAAACAGGGCCATGTGTTGGGAAGGTAAGTTTGAGGGGCAAAATGCTTGGGTTTAAATCCCATCTCTTCCAATAGCTGTGTGACTCTGAGCACATTAACCTCTCTGTACTTTAATTCCTCCTCAGTAGAGTGGGGATAATTATAGCATTTACCTCATAGGTGGGTTGTGAGGATTAAATGAGATGATCTAGGCAAGGTACTTAGAATACCGCCTGGCACACTGTAGGATCTCAGTGCATGTTAACTGTTACGATCATAATTGTGATTATTAAAGAAGAGAAGAATGGGAAAGTGCTTTTGAAACCTGTGTCATGCCTGCATACTGCAAATATAATAAAGAATAATTAGTCTGTATCATAGAAGGGTGGAACTTTGAAATTTCAACACCCAGATTTCAATCCTAAACTTTACAATGAAAGCCTAGAAATACTGCTTGTGATACTACTTATAGGCTTATCAGACACTCCATATTCAACTCAAAAAAAAAAAAAAAAGGATGAACTAGGGTACTCACAGTTATTGAGTATGTTACTATATGTAGGCCCTACGCTAAGGGTTTTCCCAATATCACGCCAACCTCATCAACCCTCCATGGTAAGTATTCTCACCCTTTGTGTGTGTGTGTTGGGGGCAGAAAGGAGGGGGGTGAAGGAAACTGAGGCTAAGGTGTTTTTTAGAACCTAAGGCCCATAACTGAGTGTCTTCTTCATGTCAGAGTGGATCCAGTGGTCATCTTCTTTCCTCTTTCCTCTAACACCAGCTATTTGATATGCTCTTGGGTAGCAACCCTTCTGCATTCTCATTTGTGTGAGGCTGAAGTTGTGGCCACAGTACTCTGCTAAGCAACAGCCATGTGACCTGTAAAGGCCAATGAGAACCAGCCCTGGGACATCTGCTGAAATTATTGGAAGAGAGAAGCTCTCTTTCCACTGGGATCCTGGAATGACTGGTGTCTATATTGCCATTGTGGGAAAGAGTTGGCTTGAGAATGAAGTCAACAGAGAAAAAGGGGATCTGGGGGATAGAAAGAGTCCTGATGATAATATCAGAGAAGCTGGATCCAGTGAAGCCTAAAGACAAATCTAATTCTGTTCTTCTTAGTTACCTGAGCACATAAATACCCTTGGAGGCTAACTGCAGTCTAAGTCAGGTTTCTGTATGTTATAACTAATAGTATGGGTGTTTCCAAATCCCTGCAGGCTTCAATCTCAGGTTCTGAATGAAATCCCAGTGAAGTCAGCCTACATGACAGCAGTCATTCTGAGCTCTGAGTGTATGCTTTCTCCCTGGATCATTCGCCTGAAACTAGCTGCTTTCTAACCTATGAGAAAGTTCCCAGGCTCCCTGAAGCCTGAGACATCCCTACAGTCCAAAACTCCTGTCAGAATGTTAGCAAGCTACACTGTTCAGGTTAGCAGGGTTTCCTGTTCAGGGCAGGATTTCCCTATGTTTGTTCATTCTTAAAACAAACAAAAAATATCCACCCTTTCCCTTGACTACAACATTCTCCACACCCCCTATTTGTGTCCATTCCTTAAATAGGTACATGTGTAGGATAGAACTCCAAGGGAATGAAGTGAAATGGGACAAGGGTAAAACAAAAACCACATAAAAATGGGAAAAGTACAACAGAAAACAATCTAATCCAATAACATGCTGCATAATAACAATTCCAATTATACCCACTTACTTCCAGCCCTGACTTTGTGTGAGGAATATACTTAGATAATCCCTTAGAGATGCCTCTAAAGGGGGTTTGGTTTGCTATACAACAGTGTCACTAAGTTTTCTTTAAAAACTAGTACTCCATGTCACTGGTACACAGAAAAATCAATATAGCCTGCAGGGAATTTAGCATCTAACTGGCATAACTCATGTCCTGAGGGTACAACTCAGTATTTCCCACTGCCTGTTCTCTTTCCCTCTCTCCCTCTCTTCCTCCCTGCCTTCTTTCTTCCTTCTTTTTCTCTCTTTCATTCCTTCTTTTATCCCAACAACCTGGAGAAAGAAGATCCAAGTTGGGACATTGTGTTTGTAGGTATTTCTTTTTTAAATGTAACATCCTTATAAGATCCCTATAAAGAAGGTACCATTCTTTTTTTTAAATTTTTTAGGTTTTAGGGTACATGTGCACAATGTGCAGGTTTGTTACATATGTATCCATGTGCCATGTTGATTTCCTGTACCCATTAACTCGTCATTTAGCATTAGGTATATCTCCTAATGCTGTCCCTCCCCCCTCCCCCCACCCCACAACAGTCCCCAGAGTGTGATGCTCCCCTTCCTGTGACCATGAGTTCTCATTGTTCAATTCCCACCTACGAGTGAGAACATGCGGTGTTTGGTTTTTTGTCCTTGCGATAGTTTACTGAGAATGATGTTTTCCAGTTTCATCCATGTCCCTACAAAGGACACGAACTTATCATTTTTTATGGCTGCACAGTATTCCATAGTGTATATGTGCCACATTTTCTTAATCCAGTCTATTGTTGTTGGACATTTGGGTTGGTTCCAGCTCTTTGCTATTGTGAATAGTGCCGCAATAAACATATGTGTGCATGTGTCTTTATAGCAGCATGATTTATAGTCCTTTGGGTAGATACCCAGTAATGGGATGGCTGGGTCAAATGGTATTTCTAGTTCTAGATCCCCGAGGAATCGCCA